>NW_023480577.1:0-2146 GCF_013731165.1 Rhagoletis pomonella | reverse complement strand
CTTTGCAAGTTTTTGTCCAAACGAATGATTTGGTAACATTCGGTACAGGCTTGTACAAGTTTTTTGCATAGCGAACAGAACTGATGTTAGCGTTTTGAAATCAGGAGGAGAGCTCTTTTTCGACTGACAAAACTCAATGGAGTGTTTACAAGAAGGGCGCTGACATAAATTAGAATAACATCAGAACAATTTGATTGGCAATTTGCATTTGCGGTAATCCTTTGCTTTTGCATTCAACTCACGCAGGTTTGAATGGCTAAATGTTGGCTGGCGACCAACTTAGTGGAAAGCGATTAGTTGAAAGGCCGTTCAACCAAAAGTAGAATGCAAAGTCGAACAATGCAAGCGCCTTTTTATGGCGAATATTTTGATATTTTTTATATTTTGATATTTCTAGCCATTCAATTTTTTTTTTCGTGCAACCCTGCGTGAGTTAAACGCAAAAGTTGCTTGAAAAATCGCCTCGTGCGAAAGCCCCATAATTTATTCGAGATGATTGGATCCGGAAACACAGTACTATACATGCATACATGTACATATATTACGTATTTGAATATATGCTTATATGTATGTATTTATACACAAATGTTTTGCATTAGGTCCGGATCGGCGCGAGTGTCATTGCCTCGCGGGAAAATGCAATCGAAGAATTTACACACATACATACATATGTGCATTAAGGTGGCCCAAAGTTTTGTTTTCAGACAGCCCCTCTGAACTGAAAAATATCTAAAATAAGGAGACTCATATTTTTTTATTTATTTTGAAATCGATTAGCATTCAACAGTGCCGCCGGGACTTTTAAATTTTTTCATTTTACATATTTTACATGGAGAATTGCTATAAAATCATTAAAATAAAACAAATATTTTTTGATCGAATAAAATAATTTCGCTTCTCAAATTTTCAAACATTTCTAACCCTTTGTCATAACCGATAATCTTAACTCTTTTATAAAAACATGTTATTTTATGTGTTGGGAACCACATCACGCCCGTTATGAAAAAATATTTAGTACAATTTTAAAGATAGATATGGGTATTTCGAAACTGGTGTTACGTGACGCTCGCATGACAAAATGTTAAAAAAAAATTGAAAAAGTTGAAATTGAAAAAGTTAAAATTTTAAAAAGGATTTTCTAGATTTGCATAGCAATTAAATGTCCTCTTACTCAGTAAAAAAATTACAACTATTGGTATTAGCGATCTAAAGATATTAGTAAACATACGCGCTGGCTGGACGTTACAAAAAACAGAAGTGGATTTTGCTGTGGGTTACAAAATTGCAAAACTTTGCGAACTGGGCAAGACTATTTGTATAAAAGTTTTTGTAGGAATATTGGAAATTTTTAAGGTTAATTTTCCAAGTTTTTTGCTTTTAATCAGCTGAAGTATCTGATGTGACGTTACCTGGCGTTACGTTACTAACAGCCAGTTGCACCAGATTCATTTAATTTGAAAGAATTTTGAATGGGAAGAGAACATGCATTTTATGTGGAGCGCACTTTTTATTTTGACATCAGCGCCACCTGCGGCTCCATTTTTTGCAAATTCTTTTTTTGCAAATCTTATTACGTTTTAACTAAATACGCCAAATGTGAAACAAATCCGAGCATAAATGCGGGTTTGAAAAATATCTCGATCCTGGCGCCACCTAACTTGGCAAAAATGTTTCTGCTTACATAACCAGTATATATTATAACTAGCAGCCAAATCGGCCTATAAATAAGTTAGATATAGGACTTTTAATTTGTAGCGGTAGACTTATCGCTGGAATCGCCCATATATGCATTTTATTTTTGGAAAATATTTGAAGGGAAGTATTCTTATTTGATCAAAAAATATTTATTTTTTAACGATTTTATGGCGATTCTGCACTGTAATATATATTTCCCCCATATAAAATATGGATTTTTTGTATGAAAAATGAGCAGAAGAGTGTAGTACATGGCGAATGAGTAACATTCTTTCCTGTTAATTTTTCATAAAAGAAATCTTTGCGGCTTTTCATTTTACCGCTCATTACTTTTTTATTTATCTATCGATTTTCTTCATTAGTAGCTTGATTTTTTTGTAACAGAACAGACCTTAACACAAATTAAATTTATACAGAATGTGTTATTTTTTAATTTCTTTCATGTTAAGGT
>NW_023480576.1:0-2146 GCF_013731165.1 Rhagoletis pomonella | reverse complement strand
TTTTTTTATCGAGAGTTTTGCCCATTTTCTTCCATATAACGCATGAACAAAATATATTTTATGTGGCCGAAAATGCGTAATATCTTCGCTAAAAAAAAACTCAAAAATCAACGGTAAATTTTAACTATTTTAAACTTGCACTTATTATAAAGAATTTAATGGGCTATAAAACTGCATACCTAAATCATTTCCAAACAAAGTTGGTTGTAAAAATTTTGGGAATTTTTCTAAATTTTCTACAAAGCTTGAAATTCGAACTTATATGGTTTATAAAAAAAAAAAGTTATAAATATTAAACAAACAAATGATAAATAGCAAAAATTTGTCAAAATGTTGTGTACCTATTACTTTTCACATGACTGTATATAGAGTATGTAATGAAACAAATCTGTGCACTAAAGTGGTGTTGTTTTCGCTACATTTAGCGCTGAACATACGTTAACAAAAATTATTTGTCCCAAAGATACACCGACATGCAAATATAGAAAGACCCTGTCGGAAATTCGGTTCATAAGAAAAGCTAGCCGAAACATCAGTTGTCCGAATATGAGATCTCCGCTTTAATTTCTGCATAAGAAAACATTAGTTTTTGATGTCTTAATGTATCTGCATTATGGAAACTGTTAAGAACAACCGCTACTTCTCCAAATCAAGACAGCTTAAAAATGGATATACTATTTACAAAGCGCGATGGTCGAAACATATTAAATATGTACATATGTATATGCATTTTATGTATATTATATTCATTATGCAATATGCAAACGCATAAAAATATCTGCTCAAATCATAAGTGGAAATTCGGTATGACCTTAAAAGTTTTTCGTCCCTTCCCAATAGATTGATACATGAAGAGATGAATGGAGATTTATTATATGAACCCCAAAACTTAAATCTACGTAGCTTGCCATCACTCAGTGTGAAAATTAATATATGTTTATCTATATTTTTCCCTTCACTAACTTTAATATCTGTGAGCTTTAGAGCTTTTCGCGCTTTTGGAAGAGTGTAAACTGCAAAAATCAATTTAATCTAACACTAGCATGCTCCCATGGTTCTTACTGGGCACTTCACTATCATAGCTAACAAAAAATGTGTCGGCATGTAATAATTCGAAAGACATATACTCGTACTACATGCAACGAAACAGTCAGACGAGTTGACAGTTGTATGTCAGCGCACAAAGTTTCAATGTTGCAATGCCATTTTGACACTAAAACCATTTGTTGTTCTCTAAACTTTGACCGGAAATTTTGTTTTATATTTTCGCAGATTTTCTTTCACTTACACACACATCTCTTCCACCCTACAAATGCGTACACTCGTATGGGTTTGAACTCAAATTTAATTGATATTGTCATGTTTAAGGGTTGGCAGATGGATTTTATAAGGGATTTCAAATGAAAGTATAAATCAATAAAAAGTGTATTAGAAATAAAAGTTGTGTTAAATTTTTTTTGTATAAACGGCAGTTATTTAAAGCGCTGAAGGAAGTATTCTAGTTTTTAGAGTTTGCGTTGTGCTAGATTGATCTGCAAGGTATGTCCGTAAATGCTTACAGATGTATGTGTGTATGTATAACATGTATTTAATAATTGAAAAGCCCTTAGGATTTCGAGGACTGCGTTGCCGTTAGTAATAGCAACATCGATAGCAATGACGATAGAGATAACAATACCAATATCGCTACCAAACAAAATATGCTTACCAATAACGAAATCCATAAAAAAAAATCGATAACTATAAAAATTCATAACTTTACACTTTCTATGACTGAAAGAAAATAAAGATCTATAAGAAAATCGATTACTACAGGAAAAGCGATAACAAGAGAATCGAGAACTAAAAGAAAGCTGATAACTTCTAGAAAATCGATAACCTCAATGAAATAAATAACTTCACAAAAATCTATAACTGCAAAAAAAATCGATTGATTTGATAGCTTCAAAAAAATCTATAGCAACAAGAAAATCGATAACTACAAGAAAATTGATAACTACAAGAAAATTGATAACTACAAGAAAATTTATAACTACAAGAAAATTTATAACTACAAGAAAATTTATAACTACAAGAAAATTGATAACTACAAGAAAATTGATAACTACAAGAAAATCGATAACTACAAGAAAATCGATAACTACAA
>NW_023480575.1:0-2146 GCF_013731165.1 Rhagoletis pomonella | reverse complement strand
AAATTTTTTTAATCGTTAATCGCTGGCTGCGATTACGTTTAATTAATTTAAAACATTAATCGTTAATCCAATTAAAAAAAAATCTGATTAATTTGTCTAGTTTGTCCGAGTTTGAGACCAAACACCAGTTATAGTAATTATTTTGTGTTTTACGCTTATAAAAAGCACATAATATAAAAAAATTATAATTATTGTTGTTAGTTATACATAAACTGGGAACTTTTACCAACCTAGTTTGTAAAACGTTTGTTTTATATGTATATCTTAATGAAAATGCACACCAAATTGCTTAGATTGATGAGGAAGCCCGACTTAGCCATACCGGATTAACTTGCTTTGTGTGCACAGGGAAATTCCAGCATAACTTAATTAATCACCAAACCTACTTAAATTAAAAATTAATTAATTAAATTAAGAGTTAACGATTAAAAATTAATTTTTTAATCGCGGTTACGATTAACTGTTTAGTCAGATTAAAATTAATCATGATTAACTGTAATCAGATTGAATTAATTGAATTAACTAACTGATTAAAACCTCAATCGATTAATGCCATCATTGATTTCACATACATATCACTATACCAAGTTTCAGTTCTCTCCCACAAATACTTCCAGAGATATGTATGTAATATGAAAATTCCAATTTGTATGGGAGGGGCCTTGAGTTATCGGACTTACTTTCAGTCCGAAATCCGTAGTAAGTGTACTAAATTTCGTTCTGATCGGAAAACCGGTTAAGGAAGTAGCCTATTTTTCAATCCAGGTCATAAACCATCTTTGAACTAAATTTCATTTTCAAACATGTGGCAATTCTTAAAAAAGTAGCCTATTTTCCAGTCTAGGTCATAAGCTTTCTGTGTGCAACATTTCATGCAAATCAGTTCAGTCATTTACGCATATTAATTTAATTAAACTTTCCTAATACGTGATAACTCTTAAAATAGTAGCCTATTTTCCAACATAGATCATAAGCTATCTCTGTGCGAAATGTCATGCAAATCTGTTCAGTCGTTTCCGCGTATTAATTTAATTAAAACTTTTTTAGCAGGTGGCAACTCTTCCAAAAAATTAGTTTATTTTCCACTTCAGGTCATAAGCTATCTGCTTGCCAAATTTCATGCAAATCCGTTCAGACTTTTCCGCGTATTAATTTAATTAAACTTTTTTAGCAGGTGGTAACTCTTAAAAATAGCAGCCTATTTTTCAACCTAGCTCATAAGCTATCTGTGTGAAAACTTCCATGCAAATCAGTTCACTCATTTCCGCGTATTAATTAAATTAAACATTTCTAACGGGTGGCAACTCTTAACTTTCTAGCCTAGGTATAAGCTAAGCATAAGCAAAATTTCATGCAAATCCGTTTAATCGTTTCCGCGTATTAATTTAATACAACTTTTTTAATAGGTGGCAACTCTTCCAAAAAATTCGCCTATTTTCCACTGTAGGTCATAAGCTCCCCGCTTGCAAAATTTCATGCATATCCATTCAGTCGTTTCCGCCTATTAATTTAATGAAACTTTTTTAACAGGTGGCAACTCTTAAGAAAAGTAGCATATTTTCCAATCTAGGTCATAAGCTACCTGTGTGCAAATTTTCATGCAAATCCATTCAGTCGTTCCCGCATATTAAATAAATTAAACTTTTTTTAAGGCGGCAACTCTTAAAAAAATAGCCTATTAACCAATCTGGCCCATAAGCTATCTGCGTACCAAATTTCATGTAAATCCGTTCAGTAGTTTCTGCGTGATGATTTCCCAAACATCCAAACATACAAACTTTCACATTTATAATATTAGTAAGATTTTAATTATTCATTTATTGAGAGAGGACAGTATCGATTTCTTAATGCTGAAAAGCGAATCTGATATATCAAACGTGCTGGAATGAGAGTTAAAATCCTGGCATAAGCAACGGAGTGGGTCGTGCAATTCAAAATTAGTTTTACAAGCTTTCAGAAATAGGGGGCAAAAGTGTCTTGATACCCGGGAGGGAACATTAAGGGTAACTTCGCCAAGAAGAAGCGGACTTGAAATTGAGCCTGTTAGTAATTTAACTATAAAAATTGTACCAAGCATTTGCCTGCGGCTGGAAAGTGTAGGAAGATTAATAAGCTTTAATCGGCTCGTATAAGGTGGAAGATTATA
>NW_023480574.1:0-2146 GCF_013731165.1 Rhagoletis pomonella | reverse complement strand
GCATGGGACCGCTTAGTCAAAAGGTACGACCGCAAACCGCTCATAATTAGATCACTGGTGCAATCGTTTTTGGCTCTTCCCACCCTCTCTTCAACTAACACATCGGTACTTTGCCAAATAGTTGATGGAGCAGAGAGCCATCAGAGGTCTGGACGCGTTGAATGTCACATCCCGCGACCCATGGCTTACTCAACTCTTGCTTAATAAATTAGACGAAGAAACGCGGAAAAAGTTGGCAGACAAATGCGATAACCAGAGCGAAAAAGGGTTTAGCGAGTTTCTCGAGTTTCTTTCTCATCGCTGTGACACATTTGAGGCGTGTTTACCTCCCCGCTCAGCCCACACACGTCGTGTCGCTTTGTTGGCAAATGTTGATGACAGGAAGAACAAACAATGCGTCGTTTGCACGGACAATCACACGCTTTGGCAATGCGCTCAATTCAAACAGTTATCACCGTCGTCACGTCGGGCAGCTGTACAAAAACAAAAGTTATGTTTTAATTGCCTTGCCTCTACGCATTCCGTGCGCTCTTGTCAATCGAAGCATAGCTGTAAAAAATGTAGCTCACGCCACCATACACTTCTGCATGATGAACGGTCTGCCCTCACGCCCTCTTCTACTTCTTTTCCTTCATCAGCACAAAATAGTTGGGATCAAGATGAGCAAGTAGCTGCTGTCACTACGCAGCGTATGCACACGCCAACACTAAAGCAAGCAGCGGTCAGCACTTTAACCTCCGTTACTGCTGCTATGCCTCACACGTTTCTCACAACGGTGGTGGCCGCCGTCGATGACAAATGCGGAAATCGGGTAAGCTGTCGAATATTGCTGGACTCTGGATCAACCATATCATTTGTGTCAGAAGCCTTTGTACAACGTGTCGGTCTATCACGTACAAACGGTCGTATATCAGTTTCTGGTCTATCAGCCTGCAATGCCGGAGTAACGCGAGGTCGGGTGTACTTCACTTTAAGCTCCAAATTGAACGACTCGACACTAGATATACACGCTTATATTCTCAGCAAGTTAACATCGCAAATTCCTGTTCAGACCGTGAATATTTCTTCATCATCGTGGCGATCAATTGTGAAACTACCACTCGCTGACCCTACATTCGCTGAATCAGCACCAATTGATGTATTGATTGGCTCCGATCAGTTGTGGAGCATTTACACTGGCGAGCAAAAACAGTTCGGGCCTAACATGCCGATTTTGCTGAATAGCGCGTTTGGTTGGGTGATAGCTGGAACGCATTTTACCGAAAGCGAAGCTAACTTAACTGCTGCAACTCATCATGCTACCGTTAACATTGATGCGCTGTTTCGGTCATTTATGGAAGTCGAGGATGTCAAACCTACACCAGAAAAGATCAATATGGCAGATCCAGCAGAGGCCCATTTTGTTCGTACTCACACGCGTCGTACTGACGGTACCTACGTAGTCAAATATCCCTTCAAGGAAAAGGCACCGGCAATTTCATCAACTCTTTCGCAAGCTGTCACCAGATTATAATATATGGAACGCCGTTTCAAACGTGACTCATTTCTGAAGAGTCAATACATAAATTTTATGCGTGAGTATTTGTCGCTTGGCCATATGGCCCGTATTTCGCCGCAGGAAGTTGACTGCCATCCATCGGAGTGTTTTTATCTGGCTCATCACGCAGTTCTCAAACCAGACAGCTCAACCACGAAATGCCGAGTCGTATTTGATGGATCCTGCAAAGATTCTGGTGGCTACTCACTTAACGAGCGTTTGCATATTGGCCCACCCATTCAGCGTGATTTGTTTGGCGTGTGTATTCGTTTTCGTCAGCATCGTTACGTTTTCTCAGCTGACATAGAGAAAATGTTTCGCGGCATTATGGTATCAGATTCTGATACTAAATTCCAACGAATCGTTTGGCGGGAGGATGCGGGTTCACCAGTGGAGCATTACCGACTACTCACGGTAACCTACGGCCTTGCTGCGTCGCCTTTTCTTGCTGTACGTGTTCTCAAGCAACTGGCAGAAGACCATAAGGTAACCTACCCATTTGCAGCGCGTGTAATATTGAATGATACGTATGTCGATGACATAGCTATCGGATGTGATAACGTCGACGAGCTACTCCAGCTTAAAACTGAACTTATCGAGCTACTAAAA
>NW_023480573.1:0-2148 GCF_013731165.1 Rhagoletis pomonella | reverse complement strand
CCATGCAGTTTATCTAGGACGTCATCAATACGAGCCATAGGAAAATTATCTCGTATAATTTTCTTGTTTAGCAACCGATAGTCGCAGCAGACCCATCTTTTTTACTAGCCATTACTATAGGGGACGCATAGTTAGAAAAAACTGGTTTGAATAATGCCGGCTTCCAACCATTCTGACACGTTTGCACGCTTCGACATCCACTTAACAACTTATCTTTATTCGTTACGTTTTGTTAGCCATTACATATATGCATACTTATACCATACGTTATGTTCTTAGTTAAGGTACAAGAGTTGCCATACATAAGGAATATACGTTTAAGTGGAAACATAGAATACACGTAAGCGCTAATACATATCACTACCTCCCTTATGTTTTTTTTTTTTTACCTTAATGTAAGTTACGCTTACATTTAATACATATAAAATTAATATAACTAATAATTCTCATAAACAATATAATCTTATGGTTTAACTTGTATTTAGTTTTCACATACTCTACGCTTTAGTCGCTCTGAGCGTCTAACAATGAATTCATCAGGATCCCGTTTACGTTTATTCGTTACTTGATGTTCGTCTTCCTTATCCTGTTCAGGTCGTATGAAAATATCAACCTCATCTATCAAATCAACTTTTTCCTTACTTTTTCGTTTTCGAAGTTGTGAAACATGTGCGTTCCTATAAACGCCTTCTGCAACAATACTATACATCACGTTACCCATTTTCTCTCTTACAATACCGGGTATCCATTTATACTTCAAATTAGTTTTAAGTTTGTACAACACTTTATCCCCCTTTTCAAAAAATGGTTTCTGTTTTGTTTCTTTAACATCCATAGCCAAAACCGTTCCGTTTTCTCTACTTATCTCACCGTTCTCTCGTATGCTTGGATTTATGTCATCTATTAATGTTTTAGGTTTAAGTCTAAAAAATCATTTCATTTGGAGAAAGTCTATTCCTTGTCGTGGGAGTTGAACGGTAGTTCAACAAAAATCTAGACAGTAGCAAGGTTAATGGTAGGGTTTTAATTTTATTATCATCCAACGACTTTCGTAACCCATTTTTGACTGTTTGAACTGCACGCTTAGCAGCGCCGTTAGACTGGGGGTGAAACGGCGGACTTTTAAGGCATTTAATGGAATTCGATGTACAAAAATCTGTAAATTCTGCCGAATTGAATGGTGGGCCGTTATCAGATACGATCGTGTTTGGTAATCCGAAGTATGAAAATATTCTTCGCAATTCAAGGATTAAAGCCCCTGCGCTAGTTATTTTCATATCCTTTACATCAATCCACTGACTAAACGCATCGACTACAATTAAAAAGTTAGTATTCTGAAAGTTAAAAAAATCAAGATGTATACGCTAAAAAAAATCGATTAGCTTCCGGCCAGGACTGATGATGGTTGGAAATGGGTTTCGTGTGAGAATACTCGCAAGTTTTACAATTAGATATAAAATTTTGAATATCTGCATCCATACCTGGCCACCAAAAGTAAATTTTTGCTAAAGATTTTGGCCTCACAATACCAGTATGAGTTTCGTGTAATGCTTCAAGAATCGCCTCACGCAACTTTTCCGGGACAACTAACCTTTGGCCAAAATATATGCAACCTTTATATTCATTAAGATCTAGTCACCTAACGAATTAAGGTTTTAAAACTTCAGTTACTCTTTGGGGCCACCAATTTCTTATCATTTCGAACACCTTCCTGAGTTTCCAGTCGTTCCTAGTTTCTTCCGCGAGATCGTTGTATTTTATTTTGTAAGTTGGAAGATCCCGAATATAATTAACGTATTCTTCTTCGCATCCTGTTCCACCATCTATAGGGAGCCGTGACAAGGCATCCGCGTTAGTCATTTCGGACGCGCTATTGTATACAATTTTGTATTGATACATACTTAATAGTACTGCCCACCGGCACAACCTACCTGCAGCTACAGGGGAAATTTTTCTACTTGCACCAAATATTTCACGCAACGGTTGATGATCGGTGTATATCGTAAACAATTTCCCGTATATATATTTATGGGACTTCTTTACAGTAAAGATTATCGCAAGAGCCTCTCTATGAAGTTGAGAATAGTTTTGTTCTGCTGGACTTAAGGTGCTTGATACGAACATAACAGGCCTCTCGACTCCTTCATG
>NW_023480572.1:0-2148 GCF_013731165.1 Rhagoletis pomonella | reverse complement strand
GAATCGCGGTGACAAGAAGTGGTAATATTTTTTTGGTATATAAAAGTTGATATTGGTCAGGTTATTGGTTGATTACAGCCGATTAGATTTTCTCCTCGTGGAAAGACACAATGGTTTCGCTTGTAAAATTACCGGAAGTGAAGTCTCTTCATCTTCCTTCTTTTCTTTATTCTTATTCAGGGATGCATTTATATTGTCATTACAGTGTAACAATCCAGGGGTTTTACATTAACAGGGTTGTTGCAATATTGTTATACTTTTATTATATCGAGCCCTAACCGCCCAATAATGTAATCGACATTTTTTTCAAAATTTTCTTTTTGATGCAGGAATGTATCTTGATGCTCTAGGAATATTTCTGCATCTAAAAGAGAATTTTGAAAAAAATGTCGCTTACGTTATTTTGGCAGTTAGGGCTCGATATTGTGATCTTAAAACTTAGACGACCTGACAATATGATCCGCCTCGATCAAGACTAACTTAAATGATTAACAATTTCTGGAGCATCTTTGTCCAATTCTGATTCGGCGAGCTTCAACTACTCCGTTATAAGGTAACTGCGTAAGTTGACAGTTATCGATATCACGTATAACGTATTACATACGGACCCTTGTACACGGGGATTAGCTTTTTGGTTGTACCGGGACTAGTATCCACGTTTCTTATGACGACGTACTCTCCTACCTGATAAGTTTTGGGTATAGTCCTGTTTTGTAGGGATCTGTTAACGTCATATTCTTGTTTATCCATTATAAAATTGGATGCGTCAGTACGTATACGTTCTAGGTCTCGACTCCCGTCAGGACAAATCTTGTCTTGGAAATACTTGGTAAATTCGTCTATTATTACTCCCCTTTGTTCCACACCGAAAAGTAACCGGCTCCGGGTGTCTCGGCAAGTGCTGTGGATAGAGTTGTTTATAGCATATTCAATTTCAGTCAATTTTTTAGTCCAATCGTCGTGGTTCAGGTCATTGGTCAATTTCCCCAACATCGTCTTTATAACCCGGTTGACTCTCTCTACCTGTACATATATTATCGATAGGGTTTCTAACTCAAAGCTATGGTATTTAGTTTCGGCACTTGAGGCGGTTTTAGAAAAATAAGAAATGGGGTGCATTTTGCCGTCCTATTGACGTTGTAGGAGTACCGCACCAAAACCGATACTACTGGCACCGCAGTGTAATTCAGTTTCCTTTTTTGGGTTGTAAATAGCTAAAACTGGGCTTTTAACTAGCCTGGACTTTAATTCACAGAAAGCGTCTTGACATTTTTCATCAAAATTAAATTGTAGATTTCTTTTTAGTAGATCTTGCAAGGGTTTGGCAATTCGTGAAAACGAAGGTACAAATCTTCGGAAATAGGAAAATAAACCCAGACACGACTGCAGTTGTTTCGGATTTGTAGGGATAGGGAAGTTTTGAATACTTCTGATATGGGAATCATTAGGTGCTATTCCCGAACGAGTGACCTTATATCCTAAATAATCAATCTCTTGGTATCCAAACTTGCATTTCTTTAGGTTAAGCTTCAAGGTGCGTAAAGTAATTCGGTCTAACACAGATTTTAACAATACAATGTGATCTTCGAAGTCCTCAGTAGCAATAATTATGTCGTCCATATAAATAATGATTTTCCCCTCACTTAGCATATCTCGAAAAGTGATATTAATAAATCGTTGAAACACCGCGGGCGCATTCTTCAATCCAAAAGGCGGAATACTCGAATTGCCCATTAGGAGTTACAAAGGCGGTAAACGGTATTTAATCGGAAGACATATTAACTTGGTGGAAACCACTCATCAGGTCTAATACGAAAAAAAAACGTTTATTCTGTAGGTACTCAATACAGTCTTCAGTTAATGGCAATGGATAATTATCCCTGACCGTCAATTTGTTCACTGCCCTATAGTCCACACACATACGGGTTTTACCATTCTTCCTCTTTACTAATACAACGGCAGAGGCATAGGGTGAGTCGCTTGGTTGTATTATTCGTTGTTTGAGCAGTTCGTCTATAATTGCTTAAGCTTCAAGGTGCGTTAAGTAATTCGGTCTAACACAGATTTTGACAATACAATGTGATCTTCGAAGTCCTCAGTGGCAATAATTATGTCGTCCATATAAATAATGATTTTCCCCTCACTTAG
>NW_023480571.1:0-2148 GCF_013731165.1 Rhagoletis pomonella | reverse complement strand
TCGATAAGACGATACTGCACGGTGTGGTGCGTGATGAACGCTAAGCCACCACCATTATCTCGCTCGCGATCTCGACGGTGCACGTTGTACCCGGCGCAATTCAACAAAGTTGAATTGCTGTGCAACTTCGTCTCTTGGACCGCAGCTATTAATATACCATGCCGACACATAAAGGCGGTTATCTCCTCAATCTTGCTCTGTAGCCCGTTACAGTTGAATTGGAGGAGCTTCATGTGGTTCGGGAGACGTGTTGTGATGTGGGGTGTGAGTGAGGTGTATGTCCTTGCCGCCGTTGGCTGTGTGTGCTGCTGGGGTGATTGCCTCCCTGTGGTGGTAGTGGGGGGGCGTCGCAATTGGTGTTAGCGACCGAGCAGCGCAACACGGGCCCTCGAAGTTCCCCGTCCAATCTCGCGTGGTGCGCAGACCTGAACATGCCCTAAAGTGGCACCAGCCAAGGCAGGTGTTGCACTTGACTGATGTCACATTACGGAATATTCTGGTCTGACATACCGTGCAGATTGTAGGGGGAACCAAGAGTTGTTGGCGGCGGCGTGTGGGTGGTGGTGCGGTTGTGTGTGTTATGTGGTCTGTGGTGGCTGTGGTATGTTGTTGTGTTGTGACGACTGTGTGTGGTTGCTGTGTGTGTGTGTGTGGGGCTGCACGGGCGGACTATGGGTTGCCGTGGAGGCTGCTCTATTTGAGCAACAGGGGGGCCACGTACGACGTGGTCCACTGTCTGTGTGTCCGTAGTCCCGAGCAGACCCTGAGGTGACTCCACCCCTCGCAGGCATTACACTTGACTGAGGTGGAGTTGTGGTGTAAACGTCTTCGGCATACACAGCAGGTGTATATTTCTGGCCCAGGGTTTGACTCGATGCCAGCCCTGAGTAGGAGAATGCGTAGTGAATGTTGCCCTATGGACGGACAACTTCTGAGATACTTCGCCGACCTAAACGGGGTTAGATCGCCGAAACAACAGCCCTTGGTCGGGTGAAACCCGAGTCATTCCGGTACGTAGAACCGGCTGTCGTGGGAATGTCCATGGTTCGAGTCTCACATGTCGGTGAACCTCGACATGTAGGCAAACAAAAAAAATATAACTGGTGCAGCAGTGTACCGACAAAATTTCGAATCGATTGCAACAATTCTAAGGCTGCAAGGCTGGAAGTTTCTATATACGGACGGGTCAAAAACGACGTCCACCACGGCCTTTGCGGCAGTGGATGCCGACCAAAACACTATCTATGCTGGACATCTGCTCAATTTTTGCTCAGTTTACACAGCGGAAGCCTGCGCGGTACTTCAAGCAATCCAGTATGCACTCAGAATGGGGGAGAAATTCATAATATGCACCGACAGCATATCTACGATTCAATCCATATCAAGTACATCGATCAGCAATCCTCTAAATGCCTCAATTCGTAATGCATTGGCGCTGGGAAACAAAGTTAATTAAAATTATGTGGGTCCATAGTCACGTCGGAATACTTGGCAATGAAGCTGCAGATGAAAGAGCAAAGATGGCAGGTAACCAACCTCTGCTTGCATTGAAAGTATTCGTCAAATGAGATATTAATCGACTGGCGAAGTCAGTTATAGCTAAAACTAAATACGAAGAATGGTGCAAACTCCGTCATCACTACCCCATTTTTCTACACAGAAGGACTTAAACCCATTTTCCCGAGGGAAGTGAAATCTAATGATCTCAAATCGTTCATCCGCTTACGTATGGGTCATACGATAATAACTCACAGCCACCTCCTCAATGGCCTAAGACATCTACCATGCCAGTTTTGCAAAACTGATTCAGTGTCAGTAATCCACCTTCTCGATGAGTGTCAACACTTCGCTAGAATAAGGTCCAACGAATTTGCTAGCAACACGCCTTCTGGGACTTTGAAGAGCTTCAACTCTGAAGCCATCAATAATATCAATAAATATCTTATTGCAACTAAGCTTAAGAAATTAATCTAGAGTTAGTTATCGATGAGCTAGTAAAATAGGATACACTTAAAGAATATTCTAATAACCGAGCCGAAGGTGGTAACACTAGTGCTCCATCTGAATGTAAAGTAGTGGATCGTCACTTCTTTTCATATATATAATAATAATAATAATAATAATAATAATAATAATAATAATAATAAT
>NW_023480570.1:0-2148 GCF_013731165.1 Rhagoletis pomonella | reverse complement strand
TTAACGGTACCCCTAAATTTGAATATGAGAATTGAAGTCGGTTGTGTTCTTTCCTTAAATACTACTTGTTTAATAAAAAGTTCTATAAACTCAAGATGCGCTCAACTTTCAAAAGTACCTAATAAAAAATTTAAAAAAAGAGAGTAAAAATAAATTTATTGATTCCATGAATTTTTGCACTTCTATGTTTATTTTTTCGATTTCTGGTTTTCGATAGAGATGGTGATTTTTCACGATTGCTAAATTTTTTTAGTATTTCAAATACCGAAAAAATTAACTGAACTCTCAAGAATAACGAAAAATTCATATAAAACGACGGACGAGAAATGGAAAAGAAATTTTCTTCTACCAAAATTTAATAAATCAGTTTGCAGCTCTCAAGAAAAAAAATGCTCGTATATTTATTCCCTCATGAAAATTTACAGCAAAAGCAAAGCGCTTTTTCAAGCAACAGAAATTATAATAAATATTTCTTATAATTTCCTTGAGAGCTGGATTCTTAGCTTTAAGATACAGATTGTATTTGAGGTTATTAGCTTTAGGGGGGGTTTGAGCCCCAAAACCTACCCCTTGTGTGCGCTAATGCTCCTGATATTATTTTGTGTTACTTACCGGGATTCAACAAGGGCTATATGCAGGGAACGGATTTTATGGAAAATGCCTTTTTTTCTGCTGAAGAGATAGAGTATATTCGATTAAGAATGTCCACGATTTAGCATTCCCTGATGCCATATATACACATTTGATGTTGCCTTTTTTGCCTTTTTTAAGATATTTGCCTTTTTTTGCCTTTTCTACCTTTAAAAAAGTGATTATAGCATTTAAAATCTTTTTTTTTAAGATTAAAAAATATACACATGCCCATGCGGCTTATAGAAGCGCAGGGACCTCTTGCCAAATTGGTGTTGAAAAAATTCAAAGCCGTTTTCTCAGCTAACGTAGGCTTGAAGACAATAAGGGGTGTGGATAAAATTGTAAAGGGCGAGGAAAACGCCCTGATAATATGAACGTTTAAAACGTTCCATATTTAAATTGGGCTCCACTTGTATCAACTTACGTCGAGCGCACATTTATAGGCTTTTCTTCGCGAAAATCGAATGAAAATGCAACCAGAAAACTTCAAAATGCATCTTGTGGTTCAATGTTACTACAACTATACAGATTAAAGTTTTATGAGTTAAGAGCGAAATACACCACACAAGCGGCTTGTCAAACATTCTTCAAACCTACTTTTCCCATTTCGCCATACACCATGCAAACATGACTTGTTCAAGCAAAGAATTTTAGTTTTCTTCCAGTTCGCAATGCTAAATATTATGGTTTTCTTTCATTTTCCTCTCTTACGTCCTTACTCGGTGAAAATTTCGTTGCGAATGAGGCGATTTTGCTATACACAACGCAAGCGGTTTGATCAAACATCAACATGGCGGCCAGAAAATCAAAAAAATTAGATTTTTGCTCAAATTTCCCTCAAGCGGTTTGTCAAACCTTCAAACACCCCCATACACAGCACAAATGGCTTGAAGCAAAGGGAAATTTCGCTTGGTTTGTCAAGCCGCTTGTGTTGTGTATTTCGCTCTTTAGAAACTCGAAAGGATAAAATAGTCAAAGATTTAAAGTACAAATTTTTCATATAATGAAACTAGTTCATAGTTTTTCCCTTTTTACTTGTAATATAAACATTTCTAAAAAAAAAAAAAATTTTTTGATTGTTCTTCGTATTTTCTGTATTTTTTAGTGCCTTATTTTGCTTTTTTTGCAATATCTTTTTTTTGCCTTTTCCTGCCTTTTTCGATATTTTATTTTGCCTTTTTTACAATACCTAGTGCCTTTTCCTGCCTTTTTCGCTATTTTATTTTGCCTTTTCCAGCCTATTTCGTTACTTTATTTTGCCTTTTTTATAGGTTTTTAGGTCCTAAAATCCCTTCCCTGGCTATTTGTATCAATATTTTTTGTGAAGGTTGGGTTCACGTGAAATAAAACATACATGAGTTGTTTGCAGAAAAATTTATTAATTTATTGATAAAATATGCTCAAATTGGCGACCTTCTACTCTAATACAAGCTCGGCACCTTTTAAGAAAAGACGCTTTTAGAGATCTTAAACTCAATTGGGCTATCTCAGCAGCAGCTCCATTTATTTGTTCCC
>NW_023480569.1:0-2148 GCF_013731165.1 Rhagoletis pomonella | reverse complement strand
CAAATACTAATGCATGAAAATCCTAACCTCAAAAAAATCACCCGTTACTATTTACTGTCGCACAAAAGACAGCAACAAAAAAGTTGAAAAGCGTAGAAAATGTACATATTAAGATGCGTTCAAACCAACTGTGGCTCTCCCACAAAAAAAAGCTTATCTCTGTTTAATCGTAACATACAAATTTGTAAATGGGAGCTATAAGCAGTGATAAGCTTTATGTAGTTTCCCAGAATGCATAAAAAGAAAAAAAGGTAATAAAAGCAATATATGGCTCACCTAGTGCTCCGCTGCAGAACGATGAAAGGCCTTTCCCGTTGTTGTTGCAGTCGTATAAGCTAGGCTTCAAAATCTCTTATATGCTGGTTGGAGGTAAATAAGATGAGCAGGTGAACATGTACAAATGGAATAATACTAATGTCAAACGGGTTCTTTACTTTTTGCACATATGTACATACTCGATTTGTCACTGATTCAGACTATGTACAGTATATTTTGCTTAGCTGCCCATCCTTCTTTGCACGAAAAACTTGTGCACTTAACCGAAAAAAGCACTTAAGCGAATTTTCTTTACTACTTCAATGAGGAAGGTATCCGAATCCCTATGAAACCAAATAATGGAGGAGCACTTACCACGTAGAAATTACTGCAAGCGAAATTTTTACCGAATGGTATCTAATTATCTATATAACTACATTAATTGATAGCCATTTTCGTTGTTCTGCGAGATGAGCAAAATAAATAAAAGCTTGTAAAATTAGGTGTCCCACCGCCTGACTATGACGAGGTACGAATAGCGATTACGCGGCTGAAAAACAACAAAGCTGCTGGAGCTGACGGCCTGCCAGCCGAGCTATTCAAGTACGGCGGCGAGGAGCTGATGAGGTGCATGCATCAGCTCGTATGCAGAATATGGTCAGATGAACGCATGCCCGACGACTGGAATTTAAGTGTGCTCTGCCCAATCCACAAGAAAGGCGACCCCGCCATACGCGCCAACTACCGCGGAATTAGCCTTCTAAGCATAGGTTACAAGGTCTTATCGAGCGTATTGTGCGAAAGATTGAAGCCCACCGTCAACGAGCTGATTGGACCTTATCAGTGTGGCTTTAGGCCTGGAAAATCCACCATAGATCAGGTATTCACAATACGCCAAATCTTGGAAAAGACCCGCGAGAATAGGATCGACACACACCATCTATTTGTCGATTTCAAAGCCGCTTTCGACAGCACGAAGAGAAGTTGCCTTTATGCCGCGATGTCTGAATTTGGTATCCCCGCGAAACTAATACGGCTGTGTAAAATGACGTTGAGCAATACCACCAGCTCCGTCAGAATAGGGAAAGACCTCTCCGAGCCGTTTGATACAAAACGAGGTTTCAGACAAGGGGACTCCCTTTCGTGTGATTTCTTTAATCTTATGTTAGAGAAGATAATAAGAGCCGCAGAACTGAACCGCTCAGGCACAATACTTTATAAGAGCGTACAATTGCTGGCGTATGCCGACGACATCGATATTATCGGTAAAAACAAGGGCTACGTCTGTTCTGCCTTCTCGGGATTGGATAGAGAAGCAAAGCGAATGGGTCTGGTGGTGAACGAGGACAAAACGAAGTATCTCCTGTCATCACACAAACAGTAAGAGCATACGCGTCTTGGCACCCACGTCACTGTTGACAGTTACAAGTTTGAAAAAGTAGACGACTTCGTTTATTTGGGAACCAGCATTAACACCAATAATAATGTCAGCCTTGAAATCCAACGGAGAATCACTCTTGCCAACAAGTGCTACTTTGGGCTGAGTAGGCAATTGAGAAGTAAAGTCCTCTCTCGTCGTACAAAGATCACACTCTATAAGTCACTCATCATGCCTGTGCTGGTGTATGGCGCGGAAGCATGGACAATGAAAGCATCTGATGAGGCGGCTCTTGGAGTTTTCGAGAGAAAGATTCTGCGAAAGATTTACGGACCTTTACGCGTTGGTGATGGCGAATATCGCAGACGATTTAACGATGAGCTGTATGAGCTTTATAACGATATAGACATAGTGCAGCGAATTAAAATTCAGCGGCTCCGCTGGCTTGGCCATGTCGTTCGGATGGACAGAAACGCTCCTGCTCTGAAAATATTCAACGCGGGCCGCGATGCTGG
>NW_023480568.1:0-2148 GCF_013731165.1 Rhagoletis pomonella | reverse complement strand
ACTACGTAAGTTATAAGCGATCAAATAAAAATACCCAGGTTGCGCAACTTCAATGTATGTACCTATACATACATACATATATTAAAGGTATAAAGTGCAAGTGAGATATTATCCGGATAAACGAATAACACCATAACAATGATAACACTTTTTCTTTAAATAAATCAAATAGTACTTTTAATACTCGAATTGTATTATAGTAGGTAGAGTGGTTGCATCGAAAGGAAGAGTGGTTGGGTTCGAAACCTGCTGTAGGCATGTAGTTATAAACATGTATTTCCGCCAGTTATGGGTAAGTATGCAGGTAGATTTTCAAAATTATAAGACACAGAAAATTTCTAAAGCCTACATCTAAAACAGGTAGTATTTTCTTTTCCCGGCTTGTTATAAAAAGGAACCTTTCTGTCTAGGTAAGATTTGATTTTTTCAATTTTATTCTTGTTCCGAGTATAAATATGAGTTAATGCGCTTTGAAACTTCATAACATCTTCAAGGCTCGCCGGAGATAGTTCAGTTCATAAGTCTAATTTCAAAACCGTGATTTATTAAAAAAAATAAAATGAGTAAAAGGACGCGAGAATTTGAGTGTAATAAGGATCCAGATATGTTCTGTTTCATGTGTGGCCAATATACTATCATAAGGCGACGACGAGTGTTCTCAGATCATATCAAAACTTTATACTCCAAGTATTTTGGAATTGAGCCTAAAAATGCTGAAAAACCATGGACACCGAACACTTTGTGTACATCGTGTCGAGTAGAATTGATTCAGTGGGAATCAGGACAACAAACAAAATTTTATACACCAATGATATGGAGAGAACCTACTTGCCATTCAATAGAGTGTTATATTTGTCAAACAAAAGTACTTGGCGTTGGAAGATCAAGAGGAGTAACCTATGCTAGCGTACCTACAGTGACATTACCAGTACTACATTCAACGGCAGTTGCGGATCCAGTTCCATTGTCAACAGTAACATCTGAGTGCGGGGGATCAAGTTGTACTGAATTTCGCATGGAAAACGAAAGAAACGTTCTGTCACAAGCACAACTTAATGATTGGATAAGAGATTTGGAACTATCCAAGGAAAAGGCCGAGATCACACTTCTCGTATGCAACAATTTAAATTTGTGTCATCCGATGTTAAGGTGACATATAGTAGAACTCGTCACGAACCATTTTCCAAACACTATACCAAGAAAGACAGTATATGCTACTGCAACGACATCCCTGGTTTATTCAAAGAGTTTGGTCAAACATATGATTCAAAAGAGTGGCGATTGTTCATAGACGGCAATAAACTGAGTTTGAAGGCTGTATTATTGCATATTGGTAACAAAAAGCCTTCTATCCCGATTGCACATGCAGTAAATACAAAGGAAACCTACGAGGAAATGCAAAAAATACTCAAATTTATCAAATATGAAGAGCATGATTGGAAAATATGTTCTGATCTCAAAGTCGTTGCAATAAGATAAAGGAAGGTATTTTTGTTGGACCACAAATAAGAAAGTTGATCAACAATAATCAATTCAAAGGACTACTCTCATCAGTTGAGGCAGCAGCGTGGGAATCCTTTGAAAAGGTCGTTGCTTCTTTTCTCGGTAGACACAAAAGCCCTAACTACGAGCAGATAGTGAACGACCTAATCAATAATTATGCGAAAATGGGCGTAAATATGTCTTTAAAAATTCACTTTCTCCACTCACATTTGAGCTTTTTTCCGGCAAATCTTGGCGACGAAAGTGATGAACATGGCGAAAGGTTTCATCAGCAAATGAAATTAATTGAGAATCGATATCAAGGATTCTGGGACGTCGCAATGATGGGTGATTACTGCTGGTTTCTCATAAGAGAAACCGATCCTAAACTGAAAAAGCGTCAAAGTAGAACACATAATTATTTCGACAACATAGTAAAATCAAATTAAGATAAAGATTGTTAGAATATAGTATAAACATAAATAAATTTAAAAAAAAAAAGTTAAAAATATGGGTAATTTCATTCATAAATTGAACTTTTAACTCAATAGAAACAGAGCATAGCTAGATATTTCACTCTTCTTTATACCATACATACGTTTTGAGGTATACGTTGAAATTGCGCAACCTGGGTATTTTTATTTGATCGCTTATAACTTACGTAGT
>NW_023480567.1:0-2149 GCF_013731165.1 Rhagoletis pomonella | reverse complement strand
ACAATATTGATTGACTGTCAACCTGTTCGGACGTATTTTTTAATCGCACCGTCGAGAAATTAATAATTCACGTAAAGCAAAGAAAGAAAAAGAACAAAACCAACGCGAAAAGACAATACTAGGCATATATATGCTTTCTGCTTATTTGCTTATAATTATAAACTACTTTTTCCAAATTTTCGCAATGCCGCGAGAAATTCATCTAAATGTGCCAACATACAATAAAATAAGAGCAGCTCCGGCCCACCGCGCTTACCGAATAGTGAAATAAGTACCAAGTGCGGTGAAATAAATCTTGCCGTAACAGAAGCTGACCGAAAGCATTCAGCTCGACGAAATGCGTACCTTTCGTTCGTTTCCCCAACAAACAATGCTGATCGCGATAAATCGTTCCCCCCCCTCCCCCAAACCTCGTGCATTACATCTTGGCATGCACAGTCGCCAATGTCTCTGGTAGACCAAGTTGTTCTAACGTAACAACAAAGCACTAGCTTAGCAACAAGCACAGTAACAACGGTGAGCGCAGCTCTCACAACAACGACTTCAAGCCTTCAGCAATGACAGCGGTTTAACAACGCAGTTCACCCACACCCGCACAAACGGGAATATCGGCACCAGTCCAAGCCAAGCAACGCAGCGCAGCGCAAGTTGACCAACTTAATCCAACAACCCGTACATTGACTCAAATGGGTATTGATAGGTACATCCAAGTCAAACGAAAAGTAAGCCCACAACAGCAAAAATATGCAAATCCGCCAAAAACTCCAAAAACGAAAACCACTGACATTAACCCTCTACTGGGAAATAAGTTTGCGCGATTCTGGACAATGAATGTGACAAAGAACCGAATGAAGTTACCAAAGCCAAACTCAAACCGCCCCTAATTTATTTACGAGAGCAAAACTGTAATGAGCTCGTGAATAATTAATTCAGCTTATTGGAGACAATACGTTCCACGTAACGTCAATTACCAAGGGCAACATTAAAGAGACCAAACTTTAGATTCTAACTGAAGAAAATTACCGGTTGGTAACCAAACACCTTAATGACGATAAGAAAAACTTCTATAAGTACCAGCTCCAAAGCAGCAAAGGACTGCAAGTAGTAATAAAAGGTATAGAATCAAGTGTACCCATTTGTGATATTGCTCATGCTCTAGAGAAGGCAGGATTTGCTGTTAAAAATATTGTCTATATTATCAACAGAGGAAAAATCGCTCAGCCTATGTTTAAGGTTGAACTTTAGCCAGAAACAAAGCCAATCAATAAAAACGTAGTGCACCCAATCTACAACTTACAATACCTTCATTGTCAAGAATTTGGGCATACCAGAACACACTGCACCTTGGGTCCAGTGTGTGTTGCCTGTGGCGACATTCACGTTTCCGCTTCCTGCAAGGCTATCAAAGCTGATGTGGCTGTAAAGAAATGCAGTAATATCGGAGGTAACCACACCGCCAATTACAGGGGATGCCCTGTATACAAAGACTTAAACCCCCCTATTATGAATTCGTAAGATGCATGATAAACGCTTCCATTCTGTTATTCTCTATTGCGAATCGATGTTGTCGTATGAAATCCGATAGTAAGCGTAGATGATTTGTGTTAGTCCACAATGAAAAGTGAACAAAAACCACAGCCATTCACAACAATACATCTGTCGTGGCCTATGAAAACGATTATACGATAACTGATTTCATACGATACGCTTGCAAGCGTTTATCGTCTATCGTATGAAAATTCATAATAGGGGGGAAAGTCTCGAATGAAATAGCGCAACACAGCCGTATGCTCTTCCACCACTCCAACTAGCCCTCATACATACCAACACCTCACGCCATCAACCACTACACCCGAAGCCGTTTTTTCCAACGCGCAGCGAGTTCCCAACGTTTCCTTTCCCGACGCATTAAAACTAACAACGCAGCTAAGCACGGTGAAATCAAACTCCAATCCAGAAAATTTGCAAATATTCAAAGGAATAATACTGAGCAAATGCAGCCGAACCCCCCGCTTGTAGCATAGAAGGAGTGATATTGAATCTTACCCAGTGTATGACTCTATTCATATCTACTATGCAAAATATGATTCAAAACCTCATAGAGGCTCAAAACCAATTGTTGCAAATTTTAGTGAATAAAAAATGAGTG
>NW_023480566.1:0-2149 GCF_013731165.1 Rhagoletis pomonella | reverse complement strand
AGCGTTACTATTTTAGCAGCATTATTTCATTTTTAATTAGCTGCTAAGAAAGGCAGCTTTTACGTACATATGTACATATGTATGTATATACTAAGTGTTTTGTAACGTTTCCGTGCAACATTTTTATGCAAGCTGCCTCTTGGTATATCGATCATCAACCCCAGTGTCATCTGCAGTTGGCGGTGAGCTTACCATTCCATATAATATACAAACATACATATGGACGTATGTACAGATGTACAGATGTGTTCAAGAAAATTGTAGCGCCGTTGGATGCTATCAATCGACCATGTTTTTCAAACAGTGTTTCGAAGTAAAATTGTTAAAAACTAACATTCAAGAATCAAATCAGAGAATGTCTAAAGTCCTATTTGTAAAAAGTTTCTTCATAACGCCAAGGATTTTTTGGCAAAATAAAGCCCATTTCATAATCCTGAAGTCAACTAAGTTTATACATATTCGTGATATTGGGTGTATTTCACAAGAAACGTTAGTCCCTATCACGTTCGCACGATATTGCAAAACGTATTCAATAATTTTTCCATTATCATTCCTCGGAAACACTGCTATTTTAATGACCAACAGGCAATACGCGACAATAATTTTGGTTTATTTTAGATTTTTTATTCTTAAGACCCTGGATAGGATTGTTAATCCCGGGATCCCGTACTTTTTAAGGTCTCGAAAATCCCGGGGTTCTTGGCAAGTAATCCCGGTATTTTCGGGATTTATAATTTGCACTGATGACAATAATAGAAACTCCTTTTCTTGACCAGTATTGGCTGTATTTCTTTTTTTATTTAATAATTAATATTTTTTATAAATATCTAGCTCATTATACATATAAAACCGAGCGATAGTATATTTGAAACACAAATGTCAATATCTTCGCGAAACCATGGGCCAAATATAGTAATATTGCGTTATTAGTTTTTCACTCTGACGTCGGTAATTCAAAAATGATTTAAAAAATTCAGAGAAATGTGCTTACAGAAGAAGTATGGGTATAAAATTAATGAGGAAATTCTGTAGAATTACTGTAGAAGGGCTGGTAGATATTGAAAATGTCATTTTAAAAATTTATCCTTGAAATTTCGCAATATTTGTTTCTGAAAAAATTATATGCCAAGGACTGATATAAACTCGATAACGTCCTCGAATTTCGTTCTTCTAACTTTGTCAGCTTAAAAATTACCTATTCGTCCTTTTGAATACAAAAAGTTTAAATTTTTAAAATGATAAAAAGAAATTTCCTATTGCATTTGTTACTCATATTTTTATTCTACACTGCATTGACTTTTTTGAATAATTTTTGGAATTAATCATATCTTTGAAATTACAAAGTCCTTCAAAATAAATCCTGCAGTCAGAGAGAAAAAATAAAAACGCCACTTTAAATAAAAAAGTAGGTTTCAACCCCATTTATTTATTACTTATTTCATGGTAGGAGAGCTTTTCAAACAATATTAAATAAATTTTTTTCGATTCAAGTTGTTAAAAGTAATGAGTATCTAAATTCCGGGACTAATCCCGGGATTGTGACAACGCCATCCCGAAAGTACCGGGATCGGAAAAAGCCGAAAAATTAACATCCCTAACCCTGATCAAAGAAATCGTAGCGCAGAAAATACCAACCGTAGAAACCTACTAACTCAAACCGAGTTTTCCAAATAGGCAATAGGCAAATAGTAGGCAATTGAGAAGTAAAGTCCTCTATCGTCGTACAAAGATAACACTGTATAAGTCAGTCATCATGCCTGTGCTGGTGTATGGCGCGGAGACATGGACAATGAAAGAATCTGATGAGGCGGCTCTTGGAGTTTTCGAGAGAAAGATTCTGCGAAAGATTTACGGACCTTTACGCGTTGGTGATGGCGAATATCGCAGACGATTTAGCGAGGAGCTGGATGAGCTTTACAACGATATAGACATAGTGCAGCGAATTAAAATTCGGCGGCTACGCTGGCTTGGCCATGTCGTTCGAATGGACAGAAACGCTCCTGCTCTGAAAATATTCAACGCGGGCCGCGATGCTGGTAACAGAGGAAGAGGAAGGGCATCCTCTGCGTTGGAAAAACCAGATGGAGAAGGACTTGGCTTCACTTGGCATTTCCAATTGGCGTCACTTGGCACAGAAGAGAAACGACTG
>NW_023480565.1:0-2149 GCF_013731165.1 Rhagoletis pomonella | reverse complement strand
GAGGAAAGTGGCAGGTTGGCATGCTTGTTGGCCCAGGCTAGCTCGACGGCCAAATGGGGGGGGTTGTTTGCCACTTCTCTACCTTCAGCTACAACAAACAAAAATTTTCTGTCATGCCAATATAAAAAAAAAGGAGAAAATGGAAGCCTGTCCCGGTCAGTTGGAGCCATCCCACCCCTTCTAAGTGCCGACGGCACTTAGCCTTGAGTTCCGCCGGAGCTCCTAGTCCATCATGCGAAACCCCCTTTTCCTGACCTAGTCCGTCAGTCAAACGTTTGTCACCTGTTAAATCGTCATGTCACCTGTAATATACCCACGTCCCCTCCGTGTTGCGCCTAAGCAGCACCCACACCAACCTGAAAATTCCTAGCATTCCATATTAAATAATAATACTATGTTCAACCGAATTTCATTAGAATACACATTCATTTATTAAATTGAATCAAAACAAAACCTAACACATAAAATTCCTCTTATACTATTTCTTTACTTCTACTACTAACTGAATCTGAATTTTATGATTATTATTATTATAGATATATGTATATATATATATTTTTTTTCTTCCTCTTTTTTTCTTTGCCTAATTATATAATTATATTAACAATATCTTAATTATTCCCTAACTCACAAATATCTATCTTTCTTTTGTATTTTTTTTTTTTTGTTTTTTACTCCGCGCTTTCTACTGTAATTCTTTAAAGTTTTTTATTTTTTATTTTGTAATCGTTTTTGTATCTAATTATTAAAATCTCAAAAATATGCGTATACATATGCACATATATGCTTAACAAGTGCAAACATGTATGTATGTACATGTATTTATGTGCCTTTGTTACCTCACATAAATATATGTATGTATGTATATATGTATATGCACGTTTTATATTATTATTATTATTTTTTTTTTTTACCGTCGGTGACCCTTCCTAATGCTACTGAGTATGTATGTACATATATATGCAGATGTTAAAAACAATAGTGACTTCTCACTTACCAGTATGTGTGTATGTTGTATGTCCACCGATGCTGGCGCCAGCATGCAGACTACCTGGGAAGTGTTAGGGGAGAAAAACAAAGCATATGTACATATAACTACTGGAAAGGAGAGCAACCAAACAAACAGAAACAGGTGGTATAGTGGATCACGCTTAGTGGGTACGTATGCCACCTGTTTTGCTTTCCTTTTCAGTTCGGCCCTTCCCTACGTCGCGAAAAGAAATCGATCGTCGTTAAAAGGTACGTATTTACACCGGCGCGAGTGACAAGAAAATTACATAAAGGTGAATATTCAAACAAAAAATATACAAAAGAAATTCACAGACGTGTAGAGACTGAATATTAACACTTTTGCAATATAGGCATTAATCAATGTTACTAAATTTAACCAAAGTTGACAAAATGCGAATGTGGAACATAAAAGTACTTAAGTGTAAAGCGAATGTAGTGCAATCAATAAAGCGTGATGAAATTAAAGTTAACTCAAAATCGAAAATAAATGCAGAGTAAACAATGTGGTGAAAATAAAAGTATGTTTAAAAACTAATTTAATAATAAATGCGGTGTAAAACAAAAAATGTAGCAAATTACGAATTAAACTAACAAAAGGCTCAAAAATTAAAAATAAATGCATATGAAGTAAAATGTAATGAAATAAAAAAACAATAAACTTTAAAATTCAAAACAAGTGCCGCGTTAACAACTTTAAACTAAAGTGAATCCAAAAAAAGAGAAATTTTACGAACTAAGAACTTAGCTTAAACCAGGTGGGTGCTGGATATCCATTGTTATGCTGGCGTTCGGGATGCGGCGTGTATGCTGCTGCTCATAGATGGGTGAGTTTGAGTGCTGTGATATGCGGTGCTTCGATGTTGTGTGTTTGTAGATCTTGCTTAAGCCGGTGCTGTGCATATGTAGCCGTACGTATTTATGTATGCGGTGGTTTTTGCAAACTCTCGAGCCGCTGGTAGTGGACGTGAACGTCTATTTTGCCGCCGAAGCGCTTAGCACACACGGAAGTATAGTTGGCGCGGCCCGGATGTGAACTTGACCAAATTGGGTTTAAAATAAAATGTCTTAAACAAAACGTTTTCCCCTTTTTTTTTTGCGTTAAGCACTTTGCTTTTACTTTTCAAAATTACTTTGTCGA
>NW_023480564.1:0-2149 GCF_013731165.1 Rhagoletis pomonella | reverse complement strand
ACTGCCGCCTCGCTCTGCTACTGCGGCGCATGCAGCGTCGACGCTATCCCCCATGTTACTACTACTGGCACCAATGTAGTGACTGGGATGCCAACTCAGATTAATGCGGCTATTCCAGTTAGTGCTGCTGTTTCAACGTTTCACTCTGTGCAAATGTCAAATACAAATCTCTCTTACGCTGCTGCTTCTGCACCTAATCCACGTATCTATAGTGATTTTAGTGAAATGTGGAAAAATTGCAAAGTGTCACCTACTCATCCCAAATATGCAGACAGAATACCTACAGCAGTCCAAGCCTACAACAGTCGACATATCTGACAGTGAAAATTAGATCCAAGCGTGCAATGTCACTCCAGAAATGACGCATGGACCACCTGCTTTAAATGGGTACTCCTGAAAATAATTTTGAACAAAGTAGCCCTTTTGGGCGAGATTTGTAGCGATAACTGGAATGCTGATCAAATCTTGATGCAGTTGTGTCGTTTTGTTTCACTTGCGATCTAAAGGATAACTACCAGGACGCAATATCGTATTTAAGAAAAGCTACCATGCACTAAATGTTTGTACCACGCCGAAACTTCACGTCATGTTTTTTCATGTTGCTGAGTTTTGCAGCCAGAAAGCAAAAAGCTTGGCTTTTTAGTGAGCAAGGCGTAGAATCAGTCCACCATGATTTTAGTGAAACGTGGAAAAATTACAAAGTATCCCAAATATGCAGACAGAATACTTACAGCTGTCCAAGCCTTCAACTGTGGACATATTTGATACTTTTATAAGTAATTATGAATTATAGTTATGAAATTTTAATATTTAAAACTGAATTGCATGTTATGTTAATAAATTTTATGTACAAGTTATTTTATGTGTTCCTTAATTGATGTTTAACCTCGCATACCACCTTATGTTTTTATTCTATGTTGAAATTCAAAGGAAAGAACGAATCAAAAAATTAAAAAAAAAAAATATTTTATTCTTAAAACTCCATTTTTTCAAAAACTGTTCGGGGGACTGTTATATTTCTGGTCTTAGATTGTTGAAAAAAAATATAAGTAAACAAATAAAAAATGAAAGCAGGATGTGCTACGACGTCGTATTTAAAGTTGGTTCATGTACACCGTGGGGGGTATTTATTCGTTAAATATTTCGAGCTCGACATCAGCCGACTAGATAGCAATGCCCTGATATTCTAGGATGGTATCCCTGCAGTCGATGTCTGCTTCGATGATACGAAACTGCATGGTATGGTGCGAGATGAACGCTAGGCCACCACTTGCCACTCGCTTGCGATCTCGACGGTTCACGTTGTATCCGGCGCAAGTCAACAGTGTTGAATTGCCATGCAACTTTGCTTCCAGGACCGCAGTTATTAATATTCCATGCCGACCCATGAAGACTGTTATCTGCTCGGTCTTGCTCTGTAGTCCGTTACTGTTGAATTGTAATATCTTCTTGTGCCTAGGGAGACTTATTGGAATGTGGTATGTGAGTGAGGTGTGTTGCTTGCCCGCCACTTCCTCTGTGTGCTGCTACCCTGTGGTGGTGGTGGGCGGCGTCTGAGATATTTCACCGACCTAAACGGGGTTAGATCACCGAAACCCGAGTCATTCCGGTACGTACAGCCGGCTGTCGTGGGAATGATGTTAAGGATGTTGTGCAAATGGGCTTGGATTTGCAGTTGGAAATGCACTTGCAAATTTTTTGCTTGCTGCTGTAGAGTTAAAATATGTTATTCTAATTTCAAATGTTTATTTGAATAAAGGAAATTTTTGAATGAAAGCAAATTCTCATTTTGATATTTTCATGATACAATAATTTTTAGAAGGTAGTTTCACTTCAAAATTTTTGACATAAACCGTGTCTATGACAAACACGCAATGTGGCCACTGCTACGATATAGAACTTGGGGATTATCGCTTGTTATTTTAGATATTTTTTAACAGAACATGTAAAGATTTATATGTTTCATAACTGATCACTTAATTTTTTATATAAATATATCTTCATGTACATATTTCAAGCGAGCCCTATCATTTAAATAGGCGGCCGATAAAGTCTGTGGTATGCGGTGGCTCTTATAGCTGTGTCCTTACATCTATTCCGTGTGTTGCAATATCCACGAAAGCAGCAGTTAATTTTTTATGAAGAAAAT
>NW_023480563.1:0-2150 GCF_013731165.1 Rhagoletis pomonella | reverse complement strand
ACCACTATACCGTGATAGAGAATTGGCCTAACCACCGCCGTGTATAGAAAGTGTATTATTTTGGGTTCCATCCCCCATTTTTTCCCTATTGCTCTGCTGCAGGAATATAGTGCCCATGTTGCTTTGCGCACTCTATCTGCAACGTTGGGCCCCCAGTTTAGTTTCCTATCTACTATGAGACCTAGATATTTGGTCTCTTCCTTTATTGCGAGGGTGTTGCCCTCTAGAGTTATGTTCCCGAGATCAGGTATCTTGTGCTTCCTGGTGAACAGCACAAGGTCTGTTTTTTCAGGATTCACTCCCAGTCCTCGCCTGTTACTAGGGATGCAAACGATGCATCGATATTTCTGAAACATCGATAACATCGGCCAAAAAACCGATGTTTACCATCGATATTTGAAAATTACTCAACATCGTAAAATTGGCGATATATCGATGTCAATTTTAACGATGTTTTAAACATCGACTTTAGTTTCGGTTCAAAATTACCATTGCGTTCACATCTTTATGTTATATTCTTTGGGCTCTGTCACACGGTCAGTATTTATTGACGTGATCTAAGTATCGCGATATTTTTTGACGGTGTAGTATGCAGTATTGATGGATCGTGATCCATATCGCAAAATTTCTAAAAATTTTGAAATCTGGATCGCGGATCGCAATACCGTCAATAAATATTGAACGTGTAGCACTTTCAAAACGCGATCCATACATTTCTTTAGTACATCTTTTAATCTCATAATGTAAACATCGGCTCTGCCTTCACTCTCGGGGCTTAAAATCTTTCAAAACAAATTGAACAAATCTTAAAATAATTGTCATAAATAATAAATGCATTATCTGTACATTATACGTACAAAATAAAAATATTTGCTTGCGTCATAATAAGCGTCCAGCAAAAAAAATATGCGAATACTGACGCGCTAAATATTGAACATGTAGCATTCATGCGCGATCCATCAATCCATCAATATGGATCGCGATCCAAATATCGTGATAATTACTGACCGTGGGACAGAGCCCTTTGGGTAAGCGTATTACGGGTGATGGCAGCCCTGCACTTAATAAAAGCAATTGGCAACGTTGAACATAGGCGATTTCCATGACGTAGTTACAGTATTTCAACACGACTTAAGGTGAGTGTAAGTATTATCTGCGCGTAAACAGCAAATCTATTATGACATTGGAAGGAAATCTAATTAAATTCAAAAAACCACCCATTGAAATGTTAACAGTGTAGCAGTTTAGATGGACACTAGGTTTTTCTTAAAATTTTAACAAGCATTAAGTCAGTTCCAGGCATGGGCGTAGCCAGGTAGGGGCGGGGGGTGCTCGAGCCCTCCCCCCCCTAACTTTCAAATTTTCCTTATATATATATAAAATAGTACCCTGAAATGCCAGCTTAATAGGGTCGAGCCCCCCCTAAATTTCATTCTGGCTACGCCGATAGTTCCAGGTATTTCAGGATTTCCAAGTAAAGTGGTTTTCGCCATTAATAAATCTTATGGAAGGTGGCGTACGTTCACAGCTTCCTGTAAAATCCTGCAAATCATGAAGTACCTGTAACATACTTATTAAAAAAGAGAAACATCGGAAAATATCGATGTATCGATAGTTTTGGGGCGATTTTTTTCGGCATCGATGTTAGTGTTTACGATACATCGAAATATCGATGTATCGATGTTGGCTTTGAAAATTTGCATCCCTACCTGTTACACCACAGGGATAGTTTGTTGAGGGATCTTTGGATCAGATCTGTCAATGTTGAGAGATGTTTACCCGAGATAGCTATTACAATATCGTCGGCGTATGCAATTATCTGACCGCCAATGTCTTCAAGTTCCCGAAGAAGGCTGTCTACTGCTATATTCCACAGAAGCGGTGATATTACTCCCCCCTGGGGTGTACCCCTGACGGGGAACCTTTTTATTACTGATTCACCTAATCCTGCGCTTATTTCTCGGCCGATTAACATTCGTTCAATAAATGAGGTTAGTGAATTGCTTACTCCCAGATTTATCAGAGATGAGATAATCGCTGCAGGAGATACATTGTTGAAAGCACCCTCGATGTCCAGGAAGGCCGCGAGGGTGTATTCTTTGCAATAAAGTGATCTTTCAATTGTGTGCACTAAAGAATGGAGTGCTGTT
>NW_023480562.1:0-2150 GCF_013731165.1 Rhagoletis pomonella | reverse complement strand
AGTGTTCTAGATGAACTTACACTACTTAGCAGAGCCAAATAATGACCCGGACCACTATCTTGTTGTAGTCAAGATATAGGGAGCTGAGAAAGGCCGAAATAGGTGAATACGAAGAACTTGACATGCTGGCCGATATGAAAAACGATGGAACGATGAGCTGTATGAGCTTTACAAAGGCATGGACATAGTACAGGTAATTAAAGTACAGCGGCTCCGCCATTTCGACGCTGGTGGTAGCAGACGAGGGGGGAGGCCCCCTGGGCTAGGGAAAGAAAAAGGGGAGAAGAATTTTGCTTCACTTGACCTTTCCAATGGCGTTAGTTGGCACAGATGAGAAACGACTGGGGTGCTTTGTTGAACTCGGCCAAAATTGCTTAGGCGGTCACAGCGCAAAATAAGAAGACGACGACGGTGACGACATTAATAAGTGTTGCAGGGTTAGCTTTAAGTTTGTTGCTGGCTAAACATTTTATTACTTTAAGTAAGAAAAGTTTTAAAAGAGCCGTATGAAGGTTTTCCGTATACGAGGTTGATTCTATAATGAAGTAACGGGTGATTTTTTTGAGGTTAGGATTTTCATGCATTAGTATTTGACAGATCACGTGGGATTTCAGACATGGTGTCAAAGAGAAAGATGCTCAGTATGCTTTGAAATTTCATCATGAATAGACTTACTAACGAGCAACGCTTGCAAATCATTGAATTTTATTACCAAAATCAGTGTTCGGTTCGAAATGTGTTTCGCGCTTTACGTCCGATTTATGGTCTACATAATCGACCAAGTGAGCAAACAATTAATGCGATTGTGACCAAGTTTCGCACTCAGTTTACTTTATTGGACATTAAACCAACCACACGAATGCGTACAGTGCGTACAGAAGAGAATATTGCGTCTGTTTCTGAGAGTGTTGCTGAAGACCGTGAAATGTCGATTCGTCGCCGTTCGCAGCAATTGGGTTTGTGTTATTCGACCACATGGAAGATTTTACGCAAAGATCTTGGTGTAAAACCGTATAAAATACAGCTCGTGCAAGAACTGAAGCCGAACGATCTGCCACAACGTCGAATTTTCAGTGAATGGGCCCTAGAAAAGTTGGCAGAAAATCCGCTTTTTTATCGACAAATTTTGTTCAGCGATGAGGCTCATTTCTGGTTGAATGGCTTCGTAAATAAGCAAAATTGCCGCATTTGGAGTGAAGAGCAACCAGAAGCCGTTCAAGAACTGCCCATGCATCCCGAAAAATGCACTGTTTGGTGTGGTTTGTACGCTGGTGGAATCATTGGACCGTATTTTTTCAAAGATGCTGTTGGACGCAACGTTACGGTGAATGGCGATCGCTATCGTTCGATGCTAACAAACTTTTTGTTGCCAAAAATGGAAGAACTGAACTTGGTTGACATGTGGTTTCAACAAGATGGCGCTACATGCCACACAGCTCGCGATTCTATGGCCATTTTGAGGGAAAACTTCGGAGAACAATTCATCTCAAGAAATGGACCGGTAAGTTGGCCACCAAGATCATGCGATTTGACGCCTTTAGACTATTTTTTGTGGGGCTACGTCAAGTCTAAAGTCTACAGAAATAAGCCAGCAACTATTCCAGCTTTGGAAGACAACATTTCCGAAGAAATTCGGGCTATTCCGGCCGAAATGCTCGAAAAAGTTGCCCAAAATTGGACTTTCCGAATGGACCACCTAAGACGCAGCCGCGGTCAACATTTAAATGAAATTATCTTCAAAAAGTAAATGTCATGGACCAATCTAACGTTTCAAATAAAGAACCGATGAGATTTTGCAAATTTTATGCGTTTTTTTTAAAAAAAAAGTTATCAAGCTCTTAAAAAATCACCCGTTACATTTGCGCTTGTTTTACTCCTAAAATTACTAAGCGAAAATGCCGTTTTAGTGGCTCTTCCTACCAAAAGATTATTTTTATTTTTTTGGTGGTCATACCGAGGTTCCGTACTTTTATTAATCATTGCGGTTCGTTTATGTCTTGATTCAGGATGTTAATTCACCAAAGTTAGACTCGAATATCCATTTTTAGACTGTTGTTGGTACAAAATAAAAAATTCATTGGAAAGCTCATGTAATTTGTTATCGTAGAATCAGAAAAAACAGTAGCATTGCATCAAAGAGAGAGTGTTTA
>NW_023480561.1:0-2150 GCF_013731165.1 Rhagoletis pomonella | reverse complement strand
TGTTGTTGTCCAATTTTTTCTGAAAGGGCTGCAATTATGCTTTTTTTCACCCAATCCCTTTCAGGCTCACGAAATGGAACTAACTTAAATCGGGGATCGCAAAATGTGCTGGCAGCTAATGTTTGGCTTCTTTCTATATATGCGAAACGACTATGCAAGCTATAATCTAACTTTTCCAAAAATGATTTAACACAATCGTATAATTCAAGAGTTTTAAGCTTTCCAATTACTTTTTTTAGTCCATTGACAAGAGTTAACACAATTGATGCAGTTTCATAAGAATCGCCACTAAAATCTTTTGTTACCATTTCAAATGGTTTAAGTATTTGGCAAAGCTGTTTTAGTATACTCCACTCAGTAAAGCTTAATAAAGGTAGATCAGCATTACATAAAGCAATTGTTGTTTTTATAGCCTCTTCAAGTTGCAGAAAGCGTTCTAACATGTAAAACGTGCTATTCCAACGTGTTGGAGTATCTTGCAGAAGCTTAAGTGGCTGAGACGTACCCTGGTTTCGTTGATACTCGATTAGTTTTAAATTGGCAGTTGAACTTCGTTTGAAAAAGCCGACAATTGTTTTGGTTTTGGTGATGACTAAATTAATTTCATCGCTACATTTAAATCCGTCTTTGACTATCAAATTTAGCGTATGTGCCAAGCATCCCAAATGTTTCCATTTCAAATTGTTTTCAACAGCTGATTTTATATTGGCTGCGTTGTCAGAAACCGTAAGGATTACTTTTTTTTCGATGCTCCAATTTGTTTAAGCTCAGTGGCCAAATTTTCAGAAGTGTGACTTGCCAACATTTGCGGGCATCCTAGGAGTGTCGAGACCATTTTAAAATTTTCATTTATGTAGTGCGCAGTAACAGCCATGTAGCTATCGTTGTTGCAAGACGTCCAGCAGTCTGTCGTCAAGCAAACGTTTTGTGTTTTAGCCATTAACTTTTGTACAGAAATTCTGCATTTTTCATATAAAGCTGGAAGCAGCGTGCGAGAAATGAGATATCTGTTGGGTAATACGTAGTTGGGATTTAAAGCCTTGACAAATTTTTTGAACGGCTCTTCTTCTACCAAGTGGAACGGCTGAAAACTTTCAGTGAATAAATCGAGGAGTTTACAGTCTATCATTTCTTTGTTCGTTTTTGTTAACGGCAACTTAGCGAAAGAAGAGATTTTTGGCTGCCGGCTTGTTGCACTTGCCGAATCTCGTATGGTATTAACATCTGTCTCCACAACGACGTCTCCAACATTATCACCACCATTTTTACTACTCTATAAACATTTATGAAAACCCGTTAAAATAGTTTTTGAAACAAAACCTATGCAACTAACCTGTGGAAGTACTGAAGGGACAGCTACTGTTGGATGCTTGCTTTGTAAATGTCTTTTTAGATTCGATAAACTTGTCTTACAAGACAACTTAGCTCCACATACATTACATTTCGCGTAACATCCGTCAATTGCTGTAAATAGTTTCACTCACTTCAAAAGTTCACTCCTTTTTCGTTTCTCCATGGCTTTTATTCAATTAGTTAAAGCGAATTTGCAACCAGCAAAAAAGTGTTTTGTGTTTTCAACGGAAAACGTTGGTAGTTGTGTCGCCGTTAGTGAAATTCCGATTAAAGTAAAAATCCAAACAAGTGAAGTATTTTAGAGGGATTTGGGAGAAAAATTTAATAGCTTTCGAATTTATCGGCCTTTAAGCTAATAAATAGATTTTTACAGATTTGTAAAAAGTAAAGTGATTTTATTACAATAAAGCGAAACAATCCAAACCTAATATGTACATAAAATACATGAGACAAAACTTCGCGAAGATAGTACTTGTATCAAGCATGCTTTTGCCCTTTTAATGAAGATCTTAATTTAAAACTTTACGGCAGTACTGTTTACCAGTTACAGCGATTGATGCAATTGTGAATAGTTCAACAGTAATAGTGATGCCACACGTGGTAGAATGAAAAAATAGGAAAACGGTGATTTAATATTTTTAATCACTGTGATAAACGGTGACTTGAAAATCGCTGTGAAAAAGTCGCCGATAGTGATTTTTTGCCCATCACTAGTATAAACGTAGTATATTTCAGAGGTTTACGCACGATTACTAACACCAAGCGCCTAAATGCATGCTATGCACCGCTGTATGTGC
>NW_023480560.1:0-2150 GCF_013731165.1 Rhagoletis pomonella | reverse complement strand
ACGGCAGGTAGAAGTCCGTGATTTTTACCCCCTTTGTTTTTGCAGTCGGTGTATTCCCTTCCATATCTGTCCTTAATATTTTCTTGTTGTCATTCTTCTTCTTGTACAGTAGTTTTAGAGGTTCAAACAGTACGTCCGATGCAGTATTTATTTGCTCATTTATTATTTGTCCTTTGAAGGTCTTCTGTTTATATATTTCCATATTTTCTAATATATTCAATCTTTGTCCTTTATGTTGTACACGGAGAAGTTCTGTTGTTTGTCCAATCTTCATTGGTGTGCATTTATTTTTGATCATGTGATTCGCGAAGTTCGATTCTATTGCAGCCTCTGGTTTTCGTTTTTTCTTATTATAATCCCTTATGTGTTCTCGATACCTTGTTCTTATATTTCGCCCTGTTTGTCCTATGTAACTGTGTCGGCACTCACAGGTTAACTTGTAAACACCCTGTTTATCTAGCGGGTCTTCCTCGCTTATTTTCTCTTTCAATATATTTCCCACTGTGTTCCTTGTTTTAAATGATGTCTGAATGTCGTACTTATGAAAGAATTTGGCAAGTTTGTAAGATGTCTTTCCTGTGTAAGTTAGAGCTGCCCAAGTTTTTTTTATTGTTTTTCTCTTTGCTAGTCTTTTTCGATTTTGTGTCCTTTCTTAACTTCTCCACCAGGCCTCTCCTATATCCGTTATTTTCCGCAATGGCATATATTGTATCCAGTTCCTTCTTGTAGCATTCTTCTGTTAGAGGGGTCCTTTCAAGCCTCGTTATTAGTTGCTTAAATGCTGCATTTTTGTTTTGCTGTGGGTGGTTTGAGCTATTGTGTATAATTGTGTCTGTGGCTGTTGGTTTTCTGTATATTTCGAACTCTATCTTGTTCGTGGTATCGTTTATTTTAACTGTTAAATCCAGATAGTTAATCTTTCTTTCCTCTTCCGTTTCCATGGTGAATTTTATATTTTGGTGTTGTTTGTTGAGATAGTCTAGTATCTGTTTCTCTTTGTTTCCCTCTATTAGACATATTACATCATCGACATATCTCGCGTAGAATTTTACTCCTAGGTTGGTCGATAGGTTTTTCATGTATTTCTCCTCCAGTGTTTGCATGAATACTTCCATGAGTATTGCTGAGGTCGGATTGCCCATTCCTAACCCGTTAATCTGTTTATATATCTTATTGTTGAACCGGAAGTAGTTTTGTTTTAATGTGACCTTCAACGCGTTTATTATTTCCGTGACAGCTTCTCTTTTCATTTTTCCCATCAGTATTTCTTGTACGGTCTTTATGGTTTCTATTGTTGGTATCGATGGGTAAAGGTCCTTGATGTCGAATGATACGAATTTAGTGTTTTCGTTAATCTTCAACGATTTCATCTTCTCGATTAGTTCCGTTGTATTTGTAATAGTATATTTATTGCGTAGATCCAGACTATCCTTCAGCAGCGTCTTTAGGTGCTTGGAGAGTCTGTATCCGGGAGCAGACTTGTAATTAATGATAGGTCTCATCGGGGTGCCTGGTTTGTGTGTCTTCGGCAAGGCAATCAACGGAGGGACACTCGGGTTCATAAGTGTTAGTCTATATGGTAGATTATCCTTTATTATGGTTGTGCTTTTCTTTATGGCATTTATTGCTGCTTGGTATTCTTCAGTGGGATCTTTTCCCAATTTATTGCACCCTATTTCAGTTATTAGACTTTCAGTTTTCTCTATGTAATCTTTTTTATCAATTAATACGGTGGAATTGCCTTTGTCTGCTTTTGTGGTTATAACATCGTTTGCCCTTAGCTTTTCTTTGAGCCCTTTTATGGTTTGGTTTTCGTTCTTCTGCTTCCTAGTTTTCTTGGCATTTATGTCTTTTTCAATTATGTGCCGACATATGTGTCTGGCGTGCTCCTGTTCTTCAGTTGGAAGCCGTGATATAATAACTTCAGTATCCACGATAGTTTGTTCAAGTTCCCTCTTTTGGTTGTAACTTTCAATGTTGTGTTTGAGGCCTTTTTTTAATAGTTCTGCTTCTTGCTCATTGATGTAAACCTCCGTCAAGTTTACAAATCGGGAGTGGAATTTCTGTTCTGCATCTTTCATGATTTTGTGGTTGCTTTGCTTCGCCCTCAAGTTAACGAGTTTCTTGTTCAACCTTTCATACTTCTTCTT
>NW_023480559.1:0-2151 GCF_013731165.1 Rhagoletis pomonella | reverse complement strand
TCCGCACCAGTTTTCAAGACTGCAAAAATGGACTTAAAATGGGCGTTTCTCACCCTAATTGTAATGTATGTAAATACATACATGTTTGAAACTACTATTAACTTGTCGAACGATTCCTAATCTTTGACCATACGTTCATTCACCACGATCTTGAAAACTGACCAAATCGGCGTGACCAAGTCCATGGTCATTTTAATATTATATAAACATCCGAAAACATTAAAAGGTTTGAAATAAATTTCGTCTCACTTTTTTGTATTTTTCACTTGGTTGCTGAAGTAATGAAGAATTGAAAATTCATAAGGGAAAATTATAGTTTTTGTAAGTTTTATGGTAATTTATTAAAAACGTGTAGACTTATTGAAAAATGATAAATGAACGTGAGGTACTAAATTTAATAGCCCTTAATTTGATATATCGTCCTGTTTATAACAATAACGCATTCCATAGATATTACAAGCCAAAGTTTCATTTTCAAAATTCATACTCTTTGATTCAATTGCGCGGGCTAAAGATAAGTTTTAAATTAATCTTTCGTGGCCAATAACAATTGGCTGAGACCTAAGACATCATAATATCACTATTATTTTCCCCCATACAAAATCGACCCAGCCTAATTTTTATGCAGTGGGAATTTCATGCAGCACACATGCAAAGCAAAAGATTTTAATTTCATTTAAAAATGTTTAATGTTCTTATTAAAGAAAAGTAGGGTTCGTAACACATGTACCGATATGTATGGTAAAATCATAAATTTACACACTCTGACTTAAATCTATGAAAGTTCAATGAAAATTTTTTTTTTGTAGCAAGTAACCCTAGTGGGAATTAATAAAAAAAGTTGTCAAACAGCAAAGGAATTGTACGAAATGATAATATTAATATTTTTGAAAAAAAATTTATGAATGAATATTTGGTAGCAAACAAGGCACATAAATACAGGTAGAAGCCAAAATGACGTTGCTCTCATGAGAACCAAACCTTTAAACTTCAACTTGATTTTATTTTATTTCCTATATTTCGTTACGCTTAAAATGTCATGTCGTTTATTTTTTTTGAATGTTCGTTAAAAACAAATTTTAATTAACATTTGCATTTTTGTAGTGTTGTGCGGTTTATACTTAGTGTATGTGTTAAAAATGCAGCACCTGAAGCGTTGTTTTTTATGTGGTGTTAAATATAATGCAGACATCACTAAGTTTTTTAACGTGCCTCAATGCCCTCGGCGTAAGGAGCGTTGGGAAAGCAGCTGTGGGGTAGAGCTGCAGCGAAATGCCTTGCTGTGCGTTAAGCATTTTAAAGCAGCAGATTTCATAAATGCACCAGGAGGTACAGGAAAGGCACGTTTGATGCCAAGTGCTCTTCCTATGACCCTTATACCGGAAAGTCCTTCCAACAACACTGCAACTCATAAATCAAGTTGTGAAAGCTTAATAAATGATCGCGCTTCACAAACTGAGTAAGCATTGTTAAAACGCGATATATTTATAGAAATATTTTTAATGTAAGTCGTTTAGTGGAGACTTAGAACAATCCAGCTATAAACTCGAAATTCTGTTGCTGAAGTCAAGAATTGAAAATCTGGAGGGTGAAAACTCAGCACTCAAGACAGAGTACTATAAATATAAACTTTCAATGTATAAAAAAATAGAAAAGAACATACAAATTAACAAATTTTAACTAAAGAAAATAAATAAATAAATACAAAACTTCAAATTTACTTAAAAACGTCAACCAGCGAAATGTAATTTTTTTATTTTTCCTTACACACGCTCATTTTTATTTTTACTCTCCCGAAAACTTTGACTTTTGTAGGTTTGATGTCAATTTGGCTTTTACCTGTTTTTATTGTACCATGGGTAGCAAAAGTTTATGCTCAAGTCGCGTGTTGTTATGTTCTAATAAGAAAATATTGTATATGAAAAAGTTTTGATCACTTATATTATACGAAAAATGAAAAGAAAATTCACTGAGTCACTCACGTCAACTTATATATTAATATCAAGGCACATTAAACAGGTAGTATCAGTAGAGCAAAAACAACATTTGCGTGTATTTTGTTGTTGCTTCTGGTATCGAAAGTGTCAAAAACTGTTCTGAATTTTTTTTTCTAAATCAAAGCGTGCCATGTGAAATACAAAAAATTATAAA
>NW_023480558.1:0-2151 GCF_013731165.1 Rhagoletis pomonella | reverse complement strand
TGATTAATTAGGAACACGTAGCAATAATTTTGGACATGTAGCCCTTTAGGTTAGTACGATTTTTAGCACATGAAAAAATGGATGTATTAACAGTGGTTGCAATTTCATGTAGACCAAAAGGAAGGTGTGCAGCAAAGTGAATTTTTGGACTCGCCATTGTAAAAAGCCATGCATAGTGCATATTTATATTTGTGGACGCTAGCCAACCACCATAAACTCCACAGTGGTTGACTCCACAGCTTTGATTTGATGACTTTTGTACCATTTCCGAGAGGATGCATGGGTGTAGCTTCTTTGGAAACAAATATTCTATGTAAGTAAAACTTAAATTATGTTGAACTTTTAAATGTATAATAATTTGGGCACTCTTTTGTATTAGGTACGTAACAGCGCGGTAAGATGCCGCTTGAATTAGCGCCTGGCGATCTTATCCACTGGTGCATTACCTCATACCAGCACTAAAAGAATCAGATACTAACAAAAATAAGCAGGTAGTGAAGTTCATGTATCTATTTACTGTAGAAACTGCTTTTGTATGTATGCCATCGCCAGCAAACTAAACCAGCAACTGTCTACATTCACCATGGAAATATACCTACTACAATTCACCAAGGAAACGCCAACATAGTTCCATGTAGAAGCTCATATCTCACACACAGCACAAAGCTAGATTTGGTGTTTAATGCATCTCCTCGCCGGCAGAACTGCTTCCACTTTTTCGCCAGGTTTGCGTCCGTAGGAAACGAAAAAAAACTTATATCGCACGCTTTCCTTTTGTTTTCACTATTACACTTTGCCACTGCACACTTCATTTTGCTTTGTAATGTCTCAATAATTGTTTAAAACCACGCGGAAATATTAACGCACAAATATTAAAATTAGTTGTGTTTTCGTATTCTCCAGCAAAAAATATCCAGTAAGCCAGCAGGGATGCCAACTCATTTTATTTCTCTCCCCGTTGACCACCGCGAAATTCCCCGATTTTCGGTGAAATTCCCCGCACTGGCACGATTCCATTTAAAAAAAAAAAAATTTTATTTAATTGCTTGAATTTATTTACGAATGTACATACAATATTTAAATTTAAAATTTTTTCAGTAAATTTTTATAAAATTATATCTTATTGTATAACATACGCGATATAATTCAGATACATAACTATTATAAGAAAAAAGAATAAAAGTCAATCAATAATCATTAAATTAAGATAAATATTTTTCGAGTCATCTATAATTATTATTCAAGGACTTATATTATAAAAGTGCTTTCATAATAATTATCAGAGAGATAAGTTATTTAAGTCTTCAAAGACTTTTATTTTAAGACTTATATTATAAAAGTCTTTTCATAATAATTATGAGCGCGAAAAAATTTTTAAAGTCTTAAAAGACGGGACTTGTTCAGGAGCATTTCAGGATTAGTTGGGGACCAGTTCGGGGCTATGTGGGGACCAATTCGGGCTAGTTGGGAAGTAGGTCCAGTTGGGGCTTAGTTTGGGACCCGTTCGGGACTATATACAAAATCTTTTCGCACTCATAATTATTATCAAAAGACTTTTATAATATAAGTCTCAAAATAAAAGTCTTTGAAGACTTAAAAATATTTATCTCGCTGATAATTATTATGAAAAGATTTCTATTATATAAGTCTTAAAATAATACTAATCCGTGACTTAAAGAAATTTTCTAACACCTAATTATTATAAAAAAAACTTTTATAATTCTTACGAAAATTTTGATGACTTTTTCAAAACTCCACCATGAAATAATTATTATTCTGGGTCTCTGAGTCAAATTAAACAACTTTGGGCAAAACTGGTAAAAAAGGAACATATATAAAAATAAAAAATTTTTAACTTATTACTTGTAATTTTAGAAGTCAATTTAATTTTATTATTATTTAATTAATTTATATCTTTAATCTAAGTGGATTTTTTCAAAGTTTGACCTAGTTTTTCCCAAAATCTGGAGCTGATGGAAGCTTTATACTTACGGATTTGTAATCAGCACGAAAAGTCTTTCAAAAACAGCTTTAATATTTCTTTATTTCAAGAAAAAATTGGTCAACAAAAACAAATTATCTTACAGACTAATACAGATATTTTAACAAAAAATAATAATCTTAACAAATACACAAACTGTAACGGAAACC
>NW_023480557.1:0-2151 GCF_013731165.1 Rhagoletis pomonella | reverse complement strand
GGTTTCCGTTACAGTTTGTGTATTTGTTAAGATTATTATTTTTTGTTAAAATCTCTGTATTAGTCTGTAAGATAATTTGTTTTTGTTGACCAATTTTTTACTTGAAATAAAGAAATATTAAAGCTGTTTTTGAAAGACTTTTCGTGCTGATTACAAATCCGTAAGTATAAAGCTTCCATCAGCTCCAGATTTTGGGAAAAACTAGGTCAAACTTTGAAAAAATCCACTTATATTAAAGATATAAATTAATTAAATAATAATAAAATTAAATTGACTTCTAAAAATTATAAGTAATAAGTTAAAAAATTTTTATTTTTATTTTTATATATGTTCCTTTTTTATCAGTTTTGCCCAAAGTTGTTTAATTTGACTCAGAGACCCAGAATAATAATTATTTCATGGTGGAGTTTTGAAAAAGTCATTAAAATTTTCGTAAGAATTATAAAAGTTTTTTTATAATAATTAGGTGTTAGAAAATTTTTTTAAGTCACGGATTAGTATTATTTTAAGACTTATATAATAGAAATCTTTTCATAATAATTATCAGCGAGATAAATATTTTTAAGTCTTCAAGGACTTTTATTTTGAGACTTATATTATAAAAGTCTTTTGATAATAATTATTAGTGCGAAAAAATTTTGTATATAGTCCCGAACGGGTCCCAAACTAAGCCCCAACTGGACCTACTTCTCAACTAGCCCGAATTGGTCCCCACATAGCCCCGAACTGGTCCCCAACTAATCCTGAAATGCTCCTGAACAAGTCCCGTCTTTTAAGACTTTAAAAATTTTTTCGCGCTCATAATTATTATGAAAAGACTTTTATAATATAAGTCTTAAAATAAAAGTCTTTGAAGACTTAAATAACTTATCTCTCTGATAATTATTATGAAAGCACTTTTATAATATAAGTCCTTGAATAATAATTATAGATGACTCGAAAAATATTTATCTTAATTTAATGATTATTGATTGACTTTTATTCTTTTTTCTTATAATAGTTATGTATCTGAATTATATCGCGTATGTTATACAATAAGATATAATTTTATAAAAATTTACTGAAAAAATTTTAAATTTAAATATTGTATGTACATTCGTAAATAAATTCAAGCAATTAAATAAAATTTTTTTTTTTTTAAATGGAATCGTGCCAGTGCGGGGAATTTCACCGAAAATCGGGGAATTTCGCGGTGGTCAACGGGGAGAGAAATAAAATGAGTTGGCATCCCTGCTGGCTTACTGGATATTTTTTGCTGGAGAATACGAAAACACAACTAATTTTAATATTTGTGCGTTAATATTTCCGCGTGGTTTTAAACAATTATTGAGACATTACAAAGCAAAATGAAGTGTGCAAGTGTAATAGTGAAAACAAAAGGAAAGCGTGCGATATAAGTTTTTTTTCGTTTCCTACGGACGCAAACCTGGCGAAAAAGTGGAAGCAGTTCTGCCGGCGAGGAGATGCATTAAACACCAAATCTAGCTTTGTGCTGTGTGTGAAATATGAGCTTCTACATGGAACTATGTTGGCGTTTCCTTGGTGAATTGTAGTAGGTATATTTCCATGGTGAATGTAGACAGTTGCTGGTTTAGTTTGCTGGCGATGGCATACATACAAAAGCAGTTTCTACAGTAAATAGATACATGAACTTCACTACCTGCTTATTTTTGTTAGTATCTGATTCTTTTAGTGCTGGTATGAGGTAATGCACCAGTGGATAAGATCGCCAGGCGCTAATTCAAGCGGCATCTTACCGCGCTGTTACGTACCTAATACAAAAGAGTGCCCAAATTATTATACATTTAAAAGTTCAACATAATTTAAGTTTTACTTACATAGAATATTTGTTTCCAAAGAAGCTACACCCATGCATCCTCTCGGAAATGGTACAAAAGTCATCAAATCAAAGCTGTGGAGTCAACCACTGTGGAGTTTATGGTGGTTGGCTAGCGTCCACAAATATAAATATGCACTATGCATGGCTTTTTACAATGGCGAGTCCAAAAATTCACTTTGCTGCACACCTTCCTTTTGGTCTACATGAAATTGCAACCACTGTTAATACATCCATTTTTTCATGTGCTAAAAATCGTACTAACCTAAAGGGCTACATGTCCAAAATTATTGCTACGTGTTCCTAATTAATCA
>NW_023480556.1:0-2151 GCF_013731165.1 Rhagoletis pomonella | reverse complement strand
TATTTTATACTTATTTAAGATTTTCGAATGATGTACCTGATAAGTTTCTCCATATCCCAGTACATCTTATGGCGTTTTATTTTCGCGAAATAATGTTGAATTTATTCTGCCATGCCCAGAGCTGTCAAGTTTTCGTGTTTAAATAAAGTTTTAAATAAAGTAGTTTTAGTTTAGCCTAACTTCAACCTACAGAAGCAATTAGTTATATGTCAAAAATTGGTATTTGCTTATTTATGTGTATCTGGATAAGTAGGAAATTATTTATGTTAGTAAAACACTAAAATTTTAGAACGTGATAATGGAACTCCAGTCTTCCTTTGTCGAAAACGAAAACTGAAATTGCAATAAACTCTATGACTCACCGCGTTCTTGCAAGACCAAATTCCGATGTCCAAAAGTAAAAATCCGAACACATGAAATAAACCTAAAGGAAGTAAGTATTCCTGAATCAAATGAGGAAAGAATACCAAAAATGGTAAAAAAAGACACATTTAGCTGGAGATAAACATTAGTACTCACATCAATAAAAAATGGGACAGCAGAATTGGGAGCGAAGTGATTACACGAGGAAGGTAAAATACAAATACAGTACAGTGCAAGTTTCAAACGGTTAAAAAATCCCTTTGATTTTTGGGAACTATTATTTTTTGGTGCGGGATTTTTGTACTTTTTTCCATATAAGCATGAATTTCTTATGAAATAAAAAGCGGGAGACCGCAAGCAACAAAATTTCAAAAAATCATCGCCAATTTTTGTAGATTGCACTTATTGTGTAAAAAATTGTTAGAAAAAATTTTAAAAAATCAACGGAATTTTTTAGCCGGTTGAAACTTGCACTTGATGGCACTAAAATTGTATGGGCTATAAAACTGTATACCAAAAATGTTCTAAAGATTCAGATTAAAAAGTTGAAATCTTGTTGAAAAATTTGTTGAATTTTCTTAAATTTTGTATAAAGTTCAAAACTGTGATTTATATGGTTTTGGTTAAAGATTGGACTGTAATTTTATAGAAAAATAACAAACAAAAATTTTGGTGGAAAAACATTGCGACTATTAAAAAAGTATGAACACGTGGTCATTTGTTAGAGTCACTGTGTACATATGTATGTATGTATGTGTGGTTATTTGTACGTACGTTAGACTGCCCCACGTTCCTCACAAAAATTAAGTGCTTGCAATATTAATTTCGTGTTGAAAGTTTCTTACCTCAGCCAATTTATATCCGATTTTAATAAAAGTTTAAGTTTTCCTCTTTCGACCTTAACAAGAATATTGTGATGATGGGATTCAAAAAAAAATCGAAAATATTTCTAAGAAATCGAATTAAAAATCTCAAAATTTTTAAGAAGGCTTGTTGAATTTTTTTTAATATTGCACAAAGTTTGAAACTTGAATTTATGCAGTTTTGGTTAATTAAAGAAGAATTTTTTTATAAATAAATAAAAGAATTATCTAGAAAAATAAAAATGGTTAAGCTTGTCAATTTGTGTCCCATATTTTGGGTAATCGTTTAATTCGAGATAAACAGACAAACGTAAAATTTTTGCTTGCCAAGGATTCGCTGTTTTTTTTTACTCTTCGCAAAATTCTTTAACTTCATGGCTTAGTGTTTGGCATTTGTTCTACTTATTACTGCAGAAATTTTTTAAGAAAGTTAGCATCAAGTTTACACGCCAGAGAGACGTCGAATGCAGATATAAATTACAAAATCGCATTCAAGGACGCATTTGCACGTTTCGTACGACTGACTAATTTAGGTGATTGCTTCAGCAATGAATGCAAAATATAATACATACATACGTACGTGACAGCAAAACTTGAACAAATAGCTTTACTTTACCTATATATAAAAATATAAAAATTTTGTATCTTTAATAGATGCTGGCGAAGCGCATTGTTAGGTTGCAGGCAGAAAGAAGTCAATATTACTTCAGGAATACTTACATCCTTTAGGTTTATTTCAAGTGTTTTGATTTTTACTTTTGGACATCGAAATGTGGTCCTGCAAGAACGCGATGAGTCATAGAGTTTATTGCTATTTCAGTTTTCGTTTTCAATTCTCCTCCATTCTTCTTCATTTGACAAAGGAAGACTGGAGTTAAATTATCACGTTCTAAAAATTGATTGTTTTACTAACATAAATAATTTC
>NW_023480555.1:0-2151 GCF_013731165.1 Rhagoletis pomonella | reverse complement strand
AAATATTTGGCCAAAAGTGGTCGGCCAGTACGCGAAACTCACATCGTGAACGTAAATAATTTTTCGTGTGGGTGGGTAAGTGCTTGCAAGTGTTTGCAAAGTGCTACATGCTAACACACGCAGTTAAATATTTTATTTCTTATCTTTCTGTTATTGTTGACGAGCGAGCTTCATGAATGCGTACATAATTGCTGGCATGTTTTGATTTCAAATGTGACCGAAGAACTTTTACCTTGGCGACCGATGCGCCATACATCTAGCGCCTGATCCTTTTCCCACAAATTTTGCATGTAAACTATATTATTGTTGCCGTAATTTGACCTATTGCTACTCTGTCACCAATATCGCAAATCTCACATTAAGAGATACATATGTATGTATGTATGTATGGATAATAGGGTGGCCCTTAAAGGAATAAAATCTAAATTTTACACCCCTTTATTTTGTTTTATGTCGCCACAAGGGTTGAAAAAACTCGATCAAATTGTGACTTAAAATCTAATAAATTTTACATATACATTCACTGTGGGGCAGCAAAAAACCTAGACAATGCCTTTAACTCACACGATTACGATGAATTTTTAAAATTTGAAGAAAAAAAATTTGGCCACTATACTCAGATTTTTGGATCATGAAATTTTTTCTCGAGAACTCGAATTGATCTAGTGAAACTGAGTATGAGGCATTGTTCGTATGGCCAACAGCTATCCAACCTGATATATGCACACTCTGGGTTTTTTTTTATACCCGAGCGCACTTGTGCACAAGGGTATTATAACTTTGTTCACATAACGATTGTTTGTAACAGCCAAAATGAATCGAGATAGATATAGATAAATGTATACATAAATGATCAGAATGAAAAGAGGGATCGATTAAGCGGTGACTGTCTGTCCGTCCGTCTATGCACACGATAACTCTAGTAAAAATTGAGACGTCTTAACGAAACTTGGTACGTGTACTTCTTTCAGGCATAGGACGGATAGTATTGAAAATGGGAAAAATCGGACAATAATCACTCCTACCTCCCATATAACGGTAGTTTTCAGAAATACGAAAACTGCGATATTTTTGTAACTATAAAAGCAAAGAGTTGAAAATTATTGAAATCTGACTAAAAATACGCGCACTTTTCATATAACGGTGAATTTCAGAAATGCTTGAAACTTCGATATTTCGAAATTTAAGGACGCTAATTTACTCAAAATTTATATGTTTGAAATGGGGGTAAAACCACCCCTACTTACCATGTAACGATAGTATTCGGAAAGGTGAAAAAACTATATTGAATACTTGCGCCGGGTATTTAATGTTCGGCTCCGCCCGAACTTGAATTTTTTTACTTGTTTAAATTCATTTTTATTCCACAGTCTTATTGGCACTGCTTCATATAAATTCATAATTCTGACAGCGACCCCTAAGTTTTTTTAATTTTGGGAATTTCGTGGATGTCTGTATTTTGCACGTAGAAGAAAATAAAGGCGTGCCCATGATGTTGATATTTTTAAGGACCACCCTAATGCATGTGGGTAGATACATATGCACCCACATTCTTTAACATGTATACATATTTATTCCTTCGAGTCCTATCGAAACTATTAAACTAAATATATATTGGAAATTTACAAACTGAAGTTGAAGTTGCTTCTTTAGCTTACTGTTAGTGAAAAATCTTGTCTGCGTAAGCGTAAGTACGTATATATGTTTGTTTTGTGGGGCAAAGTTTGTTGAAATTTTGAATGATGTTGATAAGCCGGATATGATGCCCATATTCTCTATTCTCTTATCGTTAAGCCTAAAGCAAGTAGATATTTGCAAAACTTTTTGAGCATATACGATATATGTATTTATGTAGGTATGTATGTTTGTTAACGTACGTACGTATAGTAGACTGCATCACCAAAAACGTTGCGGTTTTTCCGCCGGCTCTACAAAATTTTTTATATTCTAAGACAACCACCAAAATATTTCGGAAAAATATTAAGATTTAAGTGAGCTGGACCGATTTGAAAATACCTCCAAAAATGGAGTTTTTTTATGAATAACAAGTAAGAGCAGCGCTGTCTTCGGCTATGCCGAAGGCTTCATACCTTTCATGAACATCGCAAATTTTACTTTGACAGATTACTGCTTTTGAATACATCTGCATAC
>NW_023480554.1:965-2151 GCF_013731165.1 Rhagoletis pomonella | reverse complement strand
TGAAGATGAAGATGAAGATGAAGATGAAGATGAAGATGAAGATGAAGATGAAGATGAAGATGAAGATGAAGATGAAGATGAAGATGAAGATGAAGATGAAGATGAAGATGAAGATGAAGATGAAGATGAAGATGAAGATGAAGATGAAGATGAAGATGAAGATGAAGATGAAGATGAAGATGAAGATGAAGATGAAGATGAAGATGAAGATGAAGATGAAGATGAAGATGAAGGCAAAGATGAAGATGAAGATGAAGATGAATGCAAAGATGAAGATGAAGATAACAGTCTGATGAGATGTACACAGAGCTTTTATTTACCTTTAAGCAAAATTTGGAGTAAATTTTTCTAATAATTTGTTGAAAACACCTAAGGTAAAGTCTGCCTTGCCCATTTAATTAGCATGTGCTACGAAATAGTTTTTTCGAATTTCCTGACGAACGTGTAATTTTGGGTTGTGCCACTTTTTAAGATCGAGTGCGATATGTGAGCTATGTAAGTGTGTTTAGGTACACGCGAGATAAGCAAAATTTTACAAGAAAAATTTGGAGGTCACGATGAACTTGTCAGAAGTTACCATTTTTTACTAGAAAGCGAATTTTTATTTTTTGACGGTCGTACTAGTTTAAGACTGAGGAATACATGATTGGACCTAATATTTCAATTAACTAATTAAGTACCGTTTTCTCAAGCAGATTTAAATTGTATCTGCTCTTTAAACACATTTTTTCAGAACGAAACAAAACGTCCCTAAATTAAAAGAAAATGTACAAACGTTTTTTAAATATACATCTTTTTTTCTTATACATTTCCTCTATAAAAAAATATATTTCTTTGAAAGTATCATATCGTTACTAGACACGAATAAAGGCGCGAGCTCAAAAGTTGACCGCGAAAAAAGACGCATAAAAAAACTTCATCGAAGAAAGACTCTTAACCTAGTTGACGACGAAGAAAAACGCGATAAAATATTTGACGGCCAAGAAGGACGCGTAAACTAAATTTCGCGGTCAACTATGTTTGCGGGTGTAATAGTATGTACATTCCGTAAATAGTTTTTGAGGAATAATCCTGAAGTGACAGTACTTGGCCAAGTATAAGTCTATAATTACGCGTCTTTCTCCGTCGTCAACTAAGTTACACGTCTTTCTTCGCCGAAGTTTTTCTTAAGCGCCTTTTTTCGTAA
>NW_023480554.1:0-955 GCF_013731165.1 Rhagoletis pomonella | reverse complement strand
TATTATAGTGCACTTGTGAAATATATCAAATATATAAGACTTTAACTGATAACATTTCATCTATTTTTAATGTGATTGTGGGCAAGAAGTCAATTTCATTAAATCTGAGCGAAATGTAAACATTATATGAGTAGTACATTACATAGGAAGATTCGGAATATAAACTAAGTTGATTGCAAAATAAAATGAATTAGGATCAATTATTATTAGGTATGAGATGGAAAAAGATCAATTGTTTGAACAAAGAAAAGTGTACGAGTTCGTATTGCATAAGAAAGTGTATAAATATATATTATGTGTTCTAAAAATGTTGTTGTTGTTGTTGTTATACAAATAGAAGGTTTCAAAAGGGCTCCGATTGCGTAGCCTAAGCTTCGCACAATAAACTTCAAGTTTAAAAAAATTATAGAATTGGATAAGTGCTTAACAAGTTGCGATTACATCGCAGAGTGTTCACCTTCTAATATTTTATTAAAATATCTACATTTCAGAGAAATTCTTTAAACCATTATTTTCTATTTTTTTATCATTTCAATTTTTTTTACATTTTTTATATTTTTATATACATATTCATTTCATCTTGTGGGGCCCTCCAAATGTGGGGGCCCCAGGCCGCGGCCCCGTCGGCCCTGCTGTTAATACGGGCCTGTATATACCTGAAAATGTGTGCATACATATTTGAGTTAAATGCAATACATGTGCACGTGGAATCAATTTGTAAAAGTGTAAAATACGTAAACGTATGTACATAAACAATAAAACTTTCTCATGAATACCATAAAATCATTGGTCTTGAAGGGAATGTACTAAGAAAATATATGAGCGAATTAAAAAGTGTATAGAATTTATAGCTGAAAAGTACATTTTTTGTATAGATTTCGTACTGAAGGAACAATTTCATATCCCAACACTGATACAGAATGTAAACAAACACAGGGTTGCAAGGAAAAAAAGT
>NW_023480553.1:0-2151 GCF_013731165.1 Rhagoletis pomonella | reverse complement strand
AAATTTGCAGAACCACTTTAAGCAACATTTATGTAACACTAGTAGTTAAAACAAAAAGGTGCTGAAAAATAATTGGGACTATAATTGTAGCAATAGGTTCAGCTTTTTGCCTTCACAACATTCTAAGGAACAAATAATCCAAACAACAAGATTTAAAAATCACAATGCCAATGTTGCCTATAAGCAAGATCTGTACTCAAAGGGTTAATAAAGAAAAAACTGAAAATCGGGATTTAATCGGTACAAATATCTAAAAGCGGGACACTTAAAAATATTCAGCGTGACAATCGTGACTTAAAATCGGTACGAATGGTCACCGTAGGTATATCTCACTTTCATATAAACTCTCTCAATTTGCGCCGATACCAGGATCGTGCGAACGATAATATATTTTCGAAGTACATATTTGAATTCTGCATGTACATGCATACATATGTACATACATGTCTACATTGTAGATTCAAGTTTTCCTAAATGGTTTTATTTTTGTCAACAAAAATATCTCGCTGCTTCAGTGCATATTCGCTAAAGGCTTATGCTTTTTGATTTTGTCTTGTTTTGCTATCTTAAGTAGAAAATAAATTTGTTTGTATTCACACATGTATGTATGTAAATGGAAATAGCTGTTTATTTAGCATTATTGTCGTGACTGTTTTCTCGCTTGGCTGAACTACGGTTTTCTTTTTTTTTCCTTCGAATGTGGCTGTTACCTTGGTTGGATGAATCCATACGTATGTACATACATACATATGGCCATACATATACTTATATATGTTGCCTAATGAAATTCCAGCAACGCCTCAAAAACTGTTGAGGCACGCATCACGTAATCAACGCCGCTCAGACGGCGTGCATTGGGTAATAAAATGTTAAATTTATATTTCAATTAATAATATCATCGGCGAATGGAACATAGCAGTGGAGCGATTGGTGAAGTGCAGAAACAACAATAAAGCCTACCTGCTTGAATTGAATGCAAGATACCTTGGCACGGCCAACTGAAAAAACAAAACCATTCATTCGTAAAATACCTCTATACAAGAAAATACAAACAGATATCGGACATCAGGCAACAAATCAAGCATTTTAATGCATTCAATTCGCTTCGTCTGGAGTGGAACTCGTCGAATAAACTTGGTTCGTCATTGTTGATCGTTTTTTTGTATTGTTGGTGTCGCGGTTTGGAAGTTGAGATAGTCTTTGCTGGAAATGCACATGCTTTTAACGTTTTTCTGTCAGTTTATGTAGATTAATATTTTCTAAATGCTAAATGCTTGGTTGCCAAGAAGCAATTACCTACATACATTATCCTATCGAAATTTATTTAGTCGTAAATTTTATTCGGAATTTTTTTAAGAATTCATCGACCTGCATTTTAATGCTTGTGATCTCTAAGGACTAATTGATACAGCTTTGTCTTTTACGTCTGCAAATGCATAGACGCACTGATATGTATGTATGTATATAGATTCACATTTACATACATATGTATATTCGCAAACATCTCTCATTGTCTGAAATTAGACCATGTGTAGGGCTGCCAGACGTCCCGGTTTGCCCGGACATGTCCCGTATTTCGTTTAAGTCTCCCGGTTTTCAATTTGATTGCACAAATTTGAATAAAAGTTCAAAAATGACTACAGTAAGAGAAAAAACGCTTTGTAATATTAAGAAAAATGTTATGAATTCACTAAGGGTAATAACGCATAGTACTTAAACATGAATCTATATATTAATACGCTAACATAAATTTTGTCTCCGTTCGTTTGGCTATTCTACCGAACCGATTTCAAAACCAAGAACACCGTTGGAAAGGCATTTTTCCGTAGATGAGCAGAGTTTTTATGGTTTCACAATTGGTTGAAAATTACGGCCAAAATAAACATTTTCGAATTGTGTATACATGTTGCTGCAACATGTTCAATTTGACATGTTTCGCCTGTTGTTTCACTACACATTTGAAATTAAGCTTTGAAATAAAGATTGTTGATGATACTATTTAAAATCACCCCTGGTGACTTGCCAATTCTGACATTTATATTTTTCATATTTTACTCGCAACCAACTTCACTTACTTTTTGAATTACCAGATACATACATCAATTTTTTTCTAGTGATAGATACACAATTTTCTCGTTCTGTTTTTTATAT
>NW_023480552.1:1240-2152 GCF_013731165.1 Rhagoletis pomonella | reverse complement strand
CAATACACAGTGAGGAGTCACTGACATACACCATCGAAACGGTGGATTAGCCTGTCAATTGCTTTCGAAACCAGATAATACTCGAGGAAAGCGAAGGCATGTCAAAACAAACGTATATTATGTTTGGTACTAAAACAAGACACATTATCTCATTTAACGACGTGGAATCACTCATAAAAACAATGCAGGAAACCATTAACGATAGTGTGGTAATGCCATACACTGCTCTCTACCGATTTTAGCCAAGATTCAGCACCGCCTAGTAGAGCTTCATCCGAACGTAAGACACACGGAGAAAATGGTCACCGACATATTTGATGAAAACGACCAAAGGGAAATTATCGTCGCTGAACACAATCGTGCCCCCAGAGCTGCACAGGAAAATGTGAAACAGATCCTGTCTGACTACTTTTTTCCCAAACATGGACAAAAAAGCAAGGGAAGTGGCAGCAAATTGTAAGACATGTTCGAAGGCTAAATATGATCGACATCCGAAAAAGCATGTAATAGCGCCAACACCAATACCTTCCCATGTGGGGGAGATATTACACGTTGACATTTTTTCTACCGATCAAAAATACTTTTTAACGTGTATCGACAAATTCTCAAAGTTTGCGGTAGTACAAAAAATTGCCTCGAGAACTATAATAGATGTGAAACCTCCCATCTTACAACTTTTAAATATCTTCCCAAATGTTAAAACCATGTACTGCGATAATGAAAAGTCTCTTAATTCGCAAACCATAAAATCATTACTGCTAGGTTTCAATAATGTAGAAATAGCAAATGCACCACCACTTCATAGTACCTGAAACGGGCAAGTGGAATGCTTTCATAGCACCCTTTCAGAGATAGCTAGGTGTCTGAAACTTGAAAGAAGTATAAATGATACAGATGACTTAATTTTACTAG
>NW_023480552.1:0-1140 GCF_013731165.1 Rhagoletis pomonella | reverse complement strand
CACTCATAAAAACAATGCAGGAAACCATTAACGATAGTGTGGTCAATGCCATACACAGCTCTCTACCGATTTTGGCCAAGATTCAGCACCGCCTTGTAGAGCTTCATCCGAACGTAAAATTCAGACACACGGAGAAAATGGTCACCGACATATTTGATGAAAACGACCAAAGGGAAATTATCGTCGCTGAACACAATCGTGCGCACACAGCTGCACAGGAAAATGTGAAACAGATCCTGTCTGACTACTTTTTCCCAAAGATGGACAAAAAAGCAAGGGAAGTGGCAGCAAATTGTAAGACATGTTCGAAGGCAAAATATGATCGACATCCGAAAAAGCATGTAATTGCGCCAACACCAATACCTTCCCATGTGGGGGAGATATTACACGTTGACATTTTTTCTATCGATCAAAAATACTTTTTAACGTGTATCGACAAATTCTCAAAGTTTGCGGTAGTACAAAAAATTGCCTCCAGAACTATAATAGATGTGAAACCTCCCATCTTACAACTTTTAAATATCTTCCCAAATGTTAAAACCATGTACTGCGATAATGAAAAGTCTCTTAATTCGCAAACCATAAAATTATTACTGCTAGGTTTCAATAATGTAGAAATAGCAAATGCACCACCACTTCATAGTACTTCAAACGGGCAAGTGGAACGCTTTCATAGCACCCTTTCAGAGATAGCTAGGTGTCTGAAACTTGAAAGAAGTATAAATGATACAGATGACTTAATTTTACTAGCGACTATAGAATATAACAGATCCATTCACACAATAACGAACAAAAAAACAATTGAGATTCTATATGCCGGATCAGTGGAAAATTCAGAATCAATTCGAAACCGCATAGAAAAAGCACAAATTGCTGATCGAGAATACCATAACAAAAATCGTCAGTGTAAAACATACAACGCCGGTGACAGGGTCCTTGTAAAGGTTAATAAAAGACTTGGAAATAAGCTTTCAGGAGGGTCCACAAGGACAATCTTCGACCACCTTGACAAAACCTACCTACAAATTAATTCCCACCTTTTACTTACAGGTTGATAGCACTGACGCTTTTCTCGACAACCAACTCGATGGACAAACTTATGGACTACACTGACGCCAACTACATCCCAATCCTGGACGG
>NW_023480551.1:0-2152 GCF_013731165.1 Rhagoletis pomonella | reverse complement strand
ACAATATTGATTGACTGTCAACCTGTTCGGACGTATTTTTTAATCGCACCGTCGAGAAATTAATAATTCACGTAAAGCAAAGAAAGAAAAAGAACAAAACCAACGCGAAAAGACAATACTAGGCATATATATGCTTTCTGCTTATTTGCTTATAATTATAAACTACTTTTTCCAAATTTTCGCAATGCCGCGAGAAATTCATCTAAATGTGCCAACATACAATAAAATAAGAGCAGCTCCGGCCCACCGCGCTTACCGAATAGTGAAATAAGTACCAAGTGCGGTGAAATAAATCTTGCCGTAACAGAAGCTGACCGAAAGCATTCAGCTCGACGAAATGCGTACCTTTCGTACGTTTCCCCAACAAACAATGCTGATCGCGATAAATCGTTCCCCCCCTCCCCCAAACCTCGTGCATTACATCTTGGCATGCACAGTCGCCAATGTCTCTGGTAGACCAAGTTGTTCTAACGTAACAACAAAGCACTAGCTTAGCAACAAGCACAGTAACAACGGTGAGCGCAGCTCTCACAACAACGACTTCAACCACGCCTTCAGCAATGACAGCGGTTTAACAACGCAGTTCACCCACACCCGCACAAACGGGAATATCGGCACCAGTCCAAGCCAAGCAACGCAGCGCAGCGCAAGTTGACCAACTTAATCCAACAACCCGTACATTGACTCAAATGGGTATTGATAGGTACATCCAAGTCAAACGAAAAGTAAGCCCACAACAGCAAAAATATGCAAATCCGCCAAAAACTCCAAAAACGAAAACCACTGACATTAACCCTCTACTGGGAAATAAGTTTGCGCGATTCTGGACAATGAATGTGACAAAGAACCGAATGAAGTTACCAAAGCCAAACTCAAACCGCCCCTAATTTATTTACGAGAGCAAAACTGTAATGAGCTCGTAAATAATTAATTCAGCTTATTGGAGACAATACGTTCCACGTAACGTCAATTACCAAGGGCAACATTAAAGAGACCAAACTTTAGATTCTAACTGAAGAAAATTACCGGTTGGTAACCAAACACCTTAATGACGATAAGAAAAACTTCTATAAGTACCAGCTCCAAAGCAGCAAAGGACTGCAAGTAGTAATAAAAGGTATAGAATCAAGTGTACCCATTTGTGATATTGCTCATGCTCTAGAGAAGGCAGGATTTGCTGTTAAAAATATTGTCTATATTATCAACAGAGGAAAAATCGCTCAGCCTATGTTTAAGGTTGAACTTTAGCCAGAAACAAAGCCAATCAATAAAAACGTAGTGCACCCAATCTACAACTTACAATACCTTCATTGTCAAGAATTTGGGCATACCAGAACATACTGCACCTTGGGTCCAGTGTGTGTTGCCTGTGGCGACATTCACGTTTCCGCTTCCTGCAAGGCTATCAAAGCTGATGTGGCTGTAAAGAAATGCAGTAATTGCGGAGGTAACCACACCGCCAATTACAGGGGATGCCCTGTATACAAAGACTTAAACCCCCCTATTATGAATTCGTAAGATGCATGATAAACGCTTCCATTCTGTTATTCTGTATTGCGAATCGATGTTGTCGTATGAAATCCGATAGTAAGCGTAGATGATTTGTGTTAGTTCACAATGAAAAGTGAACAAAAACCACAGCCATTCACAACAATACATCCGTCGTGGCCTATGAAAACGATTATACGATAACTGATTTCATACGATACGCTTGCAAGCGTTTATCGTCTATCGTATGAAAATTCATAATAGGGGGGAAAGTCTCGAATGAAATAGCGCAACACAGCCGTATGCTCTTCCACCACTCCAACTAGCCCTCATACATACCAACACCTCACGCCATCAACCACTACACCCGAAGCCTTTTTTTCCAACGCGCAGCGAGTTCCCAACGTTTCCTTTCCCGACGCATTAAAACTAACAACGCAGCTAAGCACGGTGAAATCAAACTCCAATCCAGAAAATTTGCAAATATTCAAAGGAATAATACTGAGCAAATGCAGCCGAACCCCCCGCTTGTAGCATAGAAGGAGTGATATTGAATCTTACCCAGTGTATGACTCTATTCATATCTACTATGCAAAATATGATTCAAAACCTCATAGAGGCTCAAAACCAATTGTTGCAAATTTTAGTGAATAAAAAATGAGTG
>NW_023480550.1:0-2152 GCF_013731165.1 Rhagoletis pomonella | reverse complement strand
AGCGCCGCAGCGAGTTAACTCTGGGGAGTGTTAACTTATATATATATATATATATATATATTACGCATAAAATTGAACCAAGTTAACCGATTTCCATAATTTTTTTAAAAGAAAGGTGGTATCCTAGAGTTGGTTCCATACTAATTTGGTTTAGATATAGTCTTAAATTTTTATCTGAGAATTGAAGTCGGTTTTATTTTTTATTTAAAAGTTACTTGTAAGTTTTAAGAAACACTTACGCAATAATATCTATCAAAAAACAATAAAATAGGTAATACATTAAAAATGTAAAAACCGTCATTCGAGTTACTAAACGCTAATTTTGGAAGATAAACTAGTCGCATTCCACTAAGCGACTACAAAAGCGACCTAGGCTTTCTTTTAAGCGAAAAATTTGAAAAAAGTAAAAATATTTTAGATACAAAAATACATAAATTGTGTTTAAATCTTATTTTTTTTTAAGATTTAAACAAAGAAAAGTTATCGAAAATATTTTTGAAAAATAATTTTAAAACAATAAGAAATTAGTTATATAAATCCGAAAAAAGGACTGTTTGACCAAGCTATCAACTCGCAGAGTCCTTTACTAATTGGAAAGAATGTATCTACTCCTATTTCTACAAATGTTCCAAAATGCGTATACACTAGACTATTTTTTACCTATCAAAAGTAAAATTTTTTAATCTCTGTTTTTGCTTCCTTTCATAGCAATCTCACATCTTATGTCGAGTACGAAATAAATATATAGATTTTAATAATATAGAATTAAATGAAATACTTTTAATTCAGAGAATCAATTTAATCACAACCGACAATTCTCGGCTTACTTGATGAGCTTTTAAACCTTGCACGCCTTACAATGAAATTAGCATAATTTTTTTTACACTTATTTTTATGTTGTAAAGTAGCATTGACTAACTTGCTCTTAAGGCATCATTAAATATTTAAACAGAACCAAAGTCACATACCAAATTTGCGCAGCCACTGCGAAAAAAGTCTCAAAGTACATATGAATATACATATATGGAAAAAGCATACACTCACATCACACAAGCTAAAAAAAAGTAGATTAAAATCTGTAAGAATTTCACGTACGAGCAATGTTTGTTAAATCAACTGATGCCAAAATGCCTGTGCTCCAAATACACCCCGCACCGCACAGCTACAGAATAAGCGATTGCCTGATTGTTTGCCACGGTGCACCCACTAGCAGCTCAATGGCTTCAGCGGCATTAAAGAGTAGAAAGCTGCATGCTGAACACTGTACGAGTCCTAAGGTATTTATTTGTAATGCCAACCAAAATCAACCAACATTCATACATAGTACATATATATGTATGTGTATGTACAGCGCAACGTAGCGGTCGCTCCAACTGACTGTTTTGGCTTGCCTGACATGTGGAAAAGTAAACGAAAATCAATTTGAAATTATTGTCGATTTCCAGATGCTATTGATTTTGGTTGGACGTTTTTGTTGGCTTTGGCATTAGCGTTGGCTCAGCATTGATGATGGAAGTAAGCAGCAAGAATGATATTTGGTTGGTTGGTTGAACTTAACTGAAAGACAAACGAAAACAATTCGACAAAGAAATAATAATAATACAAATATAGTAATGTAAGAAAACAAGAAAACCTGAAGTCAAAACTTGTAGCAAAGAAAGCCTGTAAATAGAGTGAATTGAGGTCGCAGGGAATGTAAGGGTGTAGTGTAAGGGAAAATAGAAGCTGGTGAAAGCATTTGAGGGCAAGTGAAAGCCAGTCAACAGCAGACAAGCCAAGCCAAGTCAAGCCAAGCCAAGCAAAGCCGAGTCAAGTCCAGTTAAGGGCAGAGCAGGCGAGACCAGACCAGAGCAGAGCAGACCAGACTAGCACTGAGCATGCCAACTTCGTTTGAGCGCAGTAGACATGATGAAGTGTAAGCAGCAGGAAATGGAAAAATACCAAAAGTGGAAATAAGAAAAAAAGAAATTAAAATAAAAATTTGATTGAAAGAGGCCAACGGCACCCAAGCGTGTGGGTGTGCGAACGACGAGTGGGTTTGAATTTCATTTGTCTGGCATTGGAATCGTTTTCTTGGAGTACATTTTTTTTTGCCTTTTGCTCCTTTTTCAGCCATTTTTTGTTGACCGAATTTAACATAATGCTCGAGCAT
>NW_023480549.1:0-2152 GCF_013731165.1 Rhagoletis pomonella | reverse complement strand
GCGAAATGTCATCTGTTCTCTCACAAGAGAGAAATATCCAAAATAGTACGCGAACAGAAAATTTGCAGAAACTTGCAAGTTAGTCATCACAAAGTGTTATACTGACACAGTTTATTGATTAAACAAATAACTACTTATTTCTTACAAGTTGTCGCGTACTGGCCGCAACAAAATAAACATTTGTTTCCCCTTTGTTCTATTTACCTATTTCCTTTCACTCCAGCCGATAGGAGTGAAGTCTGCCGACACTCAAGTGTACATATGTATGTACATACCTAAATAAATATCAGAATGAGCTCAAGTTGAGCGAAATAGTTGTTTGTCGGTGGAGCGCCACCGCAAAGGGGAAAAGTCTCCATTAGGGCACTCCGCCCAAAAACGGTGCCGACCGAGGGTAAGAATGTAGGAATGAGAGATGACGCGAAAGACCGTAGTAGGGGTGTCGCCTTTGCTCTCACCTATTGCGGCACTTTTGTTGTCCGCTGTATGATGGCAATGGCAAGTCCATAGTGTTGTTTGTGTGCGCCGTGGTGGCGACCGCTAAAGCGCCCAATTCGCTTCTAGAATGATCGGGCCGGCGCCAATTGATCGGGCACCAACAACACCGGCGCTGACACTCCAACGGTTTGCGTACCGGTGCGTAGGTTGCGGCCTGGCTCGCAACTGCGTACCGGGGCAGTTCTAAGCGAGCTTTGAGAAAGGCAAGACCCTTATTGCGAGCGCGAGTGCTTTTATACATAGTAGCCCAGTAAAATTAGATAAATCTGTTCAGTGCGAGGTGTTTAAAATTGAATAAAAATTCGGTAAGTGCCAGGCGAGGCACTTAGATTGCAGTAACAGCAGCGATTAGTTTCGAGGAGCAGCGCCAGTCGAGGCGTGGTGAAGTCGGCACCGGATTTGGGAGCCATATTCCCGAGGAGCACCCCTGCGGTCGGAACGCCCACCGACCGCCGATAAGTATCGTTTTCTTTTGTTGTGTCGTGTATTTAGGCGTTATTGTTGTCGGCAGGCTTCCTCTTATTGTGTTTCCCTTTCCGATCCTGTTTAGCATCCTGCACCCTGAGCCCAGTCATACAGGCGGGTTAAAGATATCCCCGGCAGCACGGGCGGTAGTGCGAGTGGGTTCGTAACCTTTTGGTTGGACCTCACCTCGGGTGCGCCCCAAAAACAAGGTTTTGTCTTTTTAAATCTTCGTGTTTAAAAATTTTCCGTTTAGCTAAAATTTTCGACCCACCCTATTATTGCGTACATATATATATATTAGTTGGTGCCGTTTGGTATTTTTGTCGTTGTTGTCCCTAGCTATATTTTGTTTGTTGGGTATTTGGATTGCGTGTATATTGTCCCTTGCAAGCAACCCCGCCGTCTCCACTGAGCCAGCCGGTTGCTTGGAATTTTTCTTGTCATCTCCCTTTTGTGCGTGCTTTTGTTTATTTCGTTTGGCCCCCTTGTGTTGTTGTTGCGCACGGCAAGTGCATTTATTTGGGACATTAGGTAGGTCGGCTTTTGTAAACAAAAGGTAAGGTGACAAAGTTTAATTAGTCGCATTATGTAATTTTTATCTTCCAAACCATCAAATTCAATTTTGTGATTTGCGTAAATGCAAACCAGTTATTTTTGATCAGCTGTTTTCCTGTTGACAAATTGCTGTTGGCAAAAATTTTTCCAGCAGAAACCAGCAGCTTCCCCTCAAAATGAAATGTCAGTTTTCTCTCTCAATTTCCCCTACTTTGCAAGTTTTTTGCGTACGCGAACGCAAAAACTTGTAAGTTTTGGTTAAACACGAACAATTAACAGCTACGCGAACGCAACTATTGTTAAGGGAACAGACACTGACTTTTCAATCAGACAGCTGGTTACTTCAACAGCGTTTCAAGCCGCCATTCGGCCAAACAAGTTTTCAAACTAAATCAAAGCAAACTAATGTCAGCAAACGCACGCAAAGCAAGCCTGCATTGGGCCAGCGCCTTAATACTTAATCGCGTACTCGATACCCACTTAACTACTTGCGGGAAGGATTCGAGTACAAAAAGTACTCAGTACTTGAAGAAAGTATCGAGTAATTACTTGTAGTTATTCGTATCGGAACAACACTAGGTAAGTTAAGTTTTAAATAACCACCAGCACAGTTTCTCATAGAACAGGTTGGCCA
>NW_023480548.1:0-2152 GCF_013731165.1 Rhagoletis pomonella | reverse complement strand
TGTACAAATGACATGTAAACAAACCGACTGACGTTTTTACAGGAAATAGTGCTTTTTGCGTTCCTATGCACTTCTGCATCTGTTCTCCTTTTACTCTCATTTGAGAGAGTAAAATTGTAGTTTGACAGTTCCACAGGTTTTAGTCCGAAGTTCAAAGGAACAGACTATTTATTTCTTCTTTTCTTTTCATTTCTCTTAAACATCCAAGTTGAACTAACAATTTGGTTGCTACTTTTTTAAAAGAGTAATGTCAAATTTTGAAAATGACGAAAAACCATGCATGTTTTAAAATACCGCTAAAAAACTGATACAAATTAATTTATACCAATACTTTAAATATTATCTACCACCACTATTTACTCTTTATGAAAAGGTAAATAAAAACCATTACTTCTCAGATAAAAAATGGTTTCTTCTTCTAAAATTGAAATTAACTTGATGAATGCCTTATATATGACGGAGGATATCTAAAATCACAAATATAAAATTTCAGTATGCCCAATTTTTTTTCCATTTCAATTCATTTCAAATTTTCAATAACTTTACTTCTAACTTAACGGTTAAACAATTAAAAAAAGTGTACAGTAGTTTACAAGAATATCCAAACGTAGTTTCGAAATATATTCTTAAGGAAATCTTCATACGAAAATTGAGCCAAAACCATATAAATACGATACTATCGGCGATATATCGATAGTTTTGAAAATAATATCGAAAACTATCGATGGTCTGACTATCGATAGTTTGGCACCTCTACAATCCGTTCTAAATTTTTTCTGTCGAGCTAATCAAAAGTAGCTGTCCACCAGCATAACAATTGCTGTTAAAATCCAAGGAGAGACAGAGAGGGCTATAAGCCCCAGGCTCAAGGTATATTGGACAGTAGTATCCTAGGTTGGTAAACTAGGAATTGATGCCAATTATTTTAATTTTTTTTTTCTTTTGCGGAATATAAGTATTTTAAAACTGAGAATAACACTTAAATTTTTTCGCTCTCAATTCCACCGAAAAATAGTTAATTTTTTCCTATATATTACACTTCTAACTATCGACTTTGTGACACTTTTCAATTTTGTGAAAAAATACCTTCCCGAAAATACAAGAAAAGAAACGTGGTAACTTCTCTCAAAAGGACTGTTATTTTAAAAACAAAAGCTCTTATTTCAGAAAAAAGAGCTTTAGGCACAAAAAAGTTTGTCCACTATATTGTACGATTGTACTGAAAGGGTTAAGTAAAAAATTAATTTCAATTATTTGTCTTTACAGAGGCCGCCTTGAATCTCTTCATTAACTCCAATGCACAGGAGTTGCTTAAGGAAATGAAGCCAGCGCTACGCACCAAGCTCACACTGGTCATACGCAACTTCATGGATCGGATTTTCGCGAAAATACCGTTGGATCAGTGGATTAATTTGAATTAGTTAATGCGTATTTCAGCCGTCAGCAGGACAGATGAAAGCAGTTTTGGTGCAGCAACTGCGTTGAAGCCCAACGCAAGTGCAGTTGAATTGAGTTGAAATCGAACACTTAGCAGTTAATTAGTTTAGCTGTAATTTTATGTATAATTAGTAGTTAGTATTTATTTTAAAACCCAAGTGTTGAAAAGTATGAGTAGATAATCAGTTACGAGCTAAAATTAAGATGAAAAAAATTGCTTTTTCTTAAAATTTACATATTTTATTCACAGTACAAGCACGATTACAAGTAAATGACAATTCTTAAAATAAAATAAAATTAAATATTTTGACCACAAGTAACTATATTATATAGTAAGATTACCTACAAAGTACTGGTAATTATTGGAAAAAAGTGCGTGTTTAGGAGAAAACTGTTATTTTACGGTAAAGCACCGTACTCTTTCAAGAATTTTCACAAGTCGAGTAAAAATTTTTACTTAGAATTCGCCGCTTTGTGGGATAAAATAGAAATGAAAATTTCATGAATTTTCAAAGTAACTGTAATTTTCATTTGTACCAATAATCACTTGAGGTTTATAAACTCTATTAGAAATGTTCATTTGTAAAACATTCTGAGCAAATCAAAAGGTAAGTTAAATATAATTTATATGTGCAATTATCAGCAGTTACATAGAATTGAAAAACATTTTTTGTACCGGCTTCTATTTATCTAGGCTTGCTTGCGTGCATGTGTT
>NW_023480547.1:0-2152 GCF_013731165.1 Rhagoletis pomonella | reverse complement strand
CATAAAAAAAATAAGTGATTCGTGCCCCAGGGATACAGATAAATGCATGGAGTTAAAGGCTCCCTTAGTGATTTACTGCATACGTTAACTAAAATAGGTGTTGCCGATATACCTCTGTCAGCAAAAACGCTATTAGGAACGAATAAGAAATAAGTTGAAATAATGACAATTCCAGAAGGCGAGTTTATATATTTAGGTATTCAAAACTATTTCGAATCCGGTCAATTCAGATACTTAGAAGCAGCTACAGAAATTTTAATTGATGTAGGAATAGATGGGTTGAAATTGTTTGACAGCTCTCGTAGAGTTTTGTGGCCAATACTTGGAGTAGAGATGGGCACGGGCCGGGCTTTGGGCAGGTGCCCGCCGGGCCCTTGCGTAAGCCCGCGTGTACGGGCCGGAATATTTGCTGTCAGCACGAACTCGTGCGTGCATCGGCCTTCAGTAAAATTTCATAAAAGCACGAATAAGCACGAAAAAGCCCGTTGCTAATACTACAAATTTAGATGAGCTTTAGTTTTTATAAAAAAAAAAAAAATTCATATGTATTTAAAAATCTTTTGATAACAGAAAAGCAAAAAATGAAATATTAGGAAACCGATAGAAAAAGTAAGATACTTAGTAGTTTTGCTTACATATCTGTACATAAAATAACTTCCACCTTTTCTACTTCCCAGAAAATTTATTATAAAAATCTTTGATGTAAAAAATTGATTCGCTTAAGTAAATATACATATGTATGTACATAAAAACAAAATTAAAAATATGCACATACAGTATATTTTGCTTTGCTGCCTTTATGCTTAAGTGCATATTTAAGATACCTACCCTAAAATGCGCATTAGCGGCATTATTTTTAACATTTATAAGGAAACTCCTCCGATAGGTGCATTCAACATATCTGCACATTGGCGATACCTGCCTTAAAAATTGTGCAACTATTATTAACTATCAAAGAAAGTATTAGGTTTACCTGCACGGGCCCTACAATTACCTACTTTTACAAGCTTTTATTTATTTTGCTCATCTCGCAGAACAACGAAAATGGCTATCAATTTATGTAGTTACTAGCAGACCCGGCGAACTTCGTCCCGCCCAAAATTTTTATATATTTTATTGAAACTTTTTGATCCAACATTTTCACCAACAATTCACGTTTACGATTTTCATTGGCACATTTGTCTGCTAAGATTAAGGTTTGGTGGTAATTTGCCGCTTTAAATAACCTAAGGAAAGTGTTATATCCGTTCTTGAAATTCTCCAGTTGTGCGGCATTTCATAGCACGGTTATTCGCAAAGCGAAATAAATTTTTTCCTCTTCACTCCCTGGCGGCAACAATGACCCGGTTCTATAGTGAATGTCCTAGAAGCTTTACAGTATATTAGGTGGCAATTTCAAAATGGATGCGAATCATTGTTCTACAGAAATGCAATATGCATATACTTATTTCAGACGAAATACCTTAAAAGTTTGAACGGATAATAATATTGGAAAATCATATCCCCACTAAAGTTGATTTTGCACTCGTGCCGGGCCGGGCCCATCTCTAACTTGGAGCGATAGTCGGCTTTCCAAAACAGAGTCCCTTTACTATAGCTTGCTTTTCTAGAATGAGCAAACCAAAAAATGTAGACGATTTCTGAAAAGAATTCTGTGAAGAAGTGGCTTCTTTGAGAGCAAATGGACTGAAAGTGGGTTCAAGATCAGTTCCCAAAAAGTTTAATGATCGTGTCTTTGCGAATCGCGCGGATGCGAATGCGGATGTCAAGAATTTTTAAAAAACAGTTAGAATCTAGCATAATGGCGAGATCGTTGTTTCAACAGCGCTTACGAGCCAAACCAGATACATATGTCATGTTGATTCAGAATTTGGAGAACCTATAACTGTATCAGCACTTTTCGATTTTAGTTTTTGTAATTCATTTTTAATACTTTTTTCTGCGACTGCATTAAAAAATTTGTGCTTATAGCGAGCTACATAGGTGGATATGGAAAATAGATTATTATTTTTGAACAAAATTCTGTTTTCAAAGTCGTGGATCAAAATATAGTTATTTTTTTTTAAAGCACCCCGTTTTTTATAAGCATTTGAATAACAGCCACGAAAGCGAAGGCAGAGCCGATGTTCGCATTATGAGAGTAAAAGATGTA
>NW_023480546.1:0-2153 GCF_013731165.1 Rhagoletis pomonella | reverse complement strand
GTGAATTGCCGACTAAAATAGTTCGCGCATTTCTTCGGGTCCGATGAAGCGTGACCGTCGAATGAGATTTCCACTCTGTCATCACGCTTCGTCGGGTTGGACAAGGACCTCACGGTTGACCAGAGCTTACTCACACCAGAGGTGAAGTTACAGGCCTTCAAGTGCTCTTCCCATTTTTTCCGCTTATGTTGATTTACCAGTTGCCGAATCTCCAAATTAAGGTCCCTCAAGCGAGGTTCCCCGGGGTCGACCTGGCGTAGGTGGTCACGCTCATTTGCTAGTACAGCTGCTTCAGCCGGGAAATTTGGGCAGACTTCCGCGATATGTCCGGACGGTATGAAGCGAGCTGCTGCGGCAGTGACTACCCTGCGGAACTGGGGTTCGCCAGCATGTACGTCTGTGGGTGTGGGGAGGGCGGCGAAGCTGCTCTTGGTAACTTCCGCGAAGCCGTTCCAATCAGCTTTGTTGAAGTTGGTGTAGGTTCGGTGATCCGCGGGAGCAAAGTCGGTGGGCTTATTGATCGAGATGATTATGGGCAGATGGTCTGATGCTAACGATAGCATAGGTCGCCATGATATGCTATTTATCAGACCAGCGCTAGCAATTGTTAGCTCTGGCGAGCTGCTGCAGCTGCCCACAATCCTGTTGGGGGCGTCGTCGTTCATGGTGCAGAATGTCGAATCGTCTATCTGCTCAGCCAAGTCTGTTCCCCTACGATCGTTTGAAAGGCTTGAGTGCCAAAGATCGTGGTGCGCATTAAAGTCACCTACTACCATACGGTTTTCACCTCTGAGGAGCGCACCTATATCAGGGTGATATCCTGCCGGGCAGCAGGTGACAGGGGGTATGTATATGGGTGTTTCCATGAAAATGCCAACCAGGACTGAAAAAATAAAAACAACTGAAAAGGGTTTTTAAGACGAATTAATTAGAGAAAAATACTCGAATTTTTATATTATAGAAGTATTTCAGCTTATTGGAATTTTAAAACTCCAAAATGGAAGAGTAAAACTGAATGTCTCTTCGACTCAGTTTTCTCTTATGAAATGAACTATTTTCTCTTTCCTATTAACTAAATTAAGAGATTTGAAACATTACAATTACATCTTAAAATCAAATTTGCAATAACAACTAACTATAAAAATTAGAAAAAGGAGAAGTACGAATAACGGTAATTTTTTGATTTGCTTCTGATAGTATTCTAATGTCGCGTACGTTATGCAAAAACATTGTTTGTCTATGTCATTTGTATATTGGCTGTCGCAGGTAATGCAGATTACAATTCTTAAGCGAGAATCCTTCCAGTTAAAGATATACAGTAAAGTTTTCTTTCCAACCGATGTAAAAATATATTTTATTACCCTTTAAAGTTTGTCGCATACGTTATTGTAAGTACGAAAATGTCAATCAAATACATCAAAACCAATGTTAATTGCAAATTTTCCATTTAAATTATTTAGAATAGTTGTAAAACAATGAAACGGTGGCGAGGAGAGTTCTCAATAAATACATTTTATTACTTACGAGAAAAATTGTCGCGTACGTTATTGGTTTTTTTTTTAATATAAAACTAGCCAGAGATAATTTCATTTACATTATTTATCTTAGTTTAGGAATTTTTAAAGAAAAGAAAAACTCCCATGATTCGCAGACTTTCGCATATATGCGTGTTTCCATGAAAATGTAAACCGAAAATGCAAGCAAATGAATTCAAACGGCTTTATAACTTTAAATTTCGTATTCAGATAGCGGAAAAAGATTTTGAAAACGCGAAACGGTGGAGAGAAGAACTGAAAAAATTTAATTTAGTGTGTGTTACTAGTAAAAATATTGTATGGGGGAAAAATCTGTCGCGTACGTTATGTCGCGTACGTTATATAATTTTTTTAATAAAAACTAACCAGAGATAATTTCTATCAAAAAATTGAAGGATTGTAAAGGTACACTATTTAGCTTAGTTTAGGAATTTTTAAAGAAAAGAAAAACTCTCGTGATTCGCAGACTTTCGCATATATGTATATGTGCCTTAAAACCACTTCTTTTTTGTCGCGTACATTATCACCTGGTTTTGAACGGATATTTTCCACACCAAAGTTTCGAGGCTGCTTATTTTTTTCTCAAACATAGTACTCTTTGGTTGTAACATAACCGTA
>NW_023480545.1:0-2153 GCF_013731165.1 Rhagoletis pomonella | reverse complement strand
AATCTACTTATATGTAAACCTACGACGTCGCTCTGGCGAAGTCGTTTGGGTGAACTCGAAACGAGGTCGAAACGAAGTCGTTTTTTTCCATACAAAATTCAGCGTCGTTTATTATTACAAAATATGGAATCCACAATGTATAGTTTTTTTCAGAAAATGAAGGCGCCTATTTACACCTTTTTTTCAGTATTCACAATGTTCTTCACATAAAATTTTTTAATTTTTTTATAAAGGTATAGTTTACTCTACAATTTGTGGGTATGAAGTTTTATTAAATTTGGTATAGAATTGTTCTTTTACTTTAAATTTGGTATAAATTTTAAACATCGTTTTGCAGTTCGCTGGTACATCGTTTTTGTGGGCTGCAGGGGAGTCGTTTTTGCGGCCCGCCGGTGAACTGCGCTTTTCATCCGACGACGAGTCGTTTGTGACCGTCGCCGGCGAACAAATTGTTCACCAAAACGAGTCGGAAACGACGTCGTTACGACAAGTGGAAAAAGTGCACCAACACTAAAGAAAAGTTTAATTATACCTTTCATGAGCATGAAATGGTATTATAACTTTGGTCCGATGTTTGTAAGTACCAGAACAAAAAGAGATAGACCCATGAAAATGTATACTTATATGATCAGAACGTCGAGCTGAGTTGATTTAGCCATGTCCGTCTGTCCGTCTGTCCGTCTGTCCGTCTGTCCGTCTGTCCGTCTGTCCGTCTGTCCGTCTGTCTGTCTGTTTGTATGCAATCTAGTCTCTCAGTTTTCGAGATATCCGGATCAAATTTGGTAGGTGGGTGTATTTTTATAATGTATTAATCATTTGTCGGAACCGGAAGAATCGGACCACTATAACATATAGCTCCCATACAACTGATTGTTCAGATATGAGATTTTTCATTATAACTTCTCCATTTATGCAGCTACGAACATGAAATTTTGCAATACTTGCACCCATTACCAACAGAATACTTATAGTGAAAATTACAAAGATCGGGTCACTATAACCTATAGCTCCCATACAACGGATTGTTCAGATATAAAATTTTGCGTTATAACTCCTCCATTTATATAGCTAGGAACATGAAATTCCGCACTGTTTTCAACAATTATCTACAGAAAACTTACAGTGAAAATTAAAAAGATCGGGTAACTATAACCTATAGCTCCCATACAACTGATTGTTCAGATATGAGATTTTTCGTTATAATTCATCCATTTATGTAGCTAGGACCATGAAATTTCGCGCTGTTTTCACTCATTATCAACAGAAGACTTACCTCGAAAATAATAAAGATCGGGTCACTATAACCTGCAGCCCCCATACAACTGATTGTTCAGATATGAGGTCTTTTATCATAACTTCTCCATTTATGCAGCTAGGAACATGAAATTTCGCACCATTTTCACTCATTATTAACAGAATACTTACAGTGAAAATAACAAGGATCGGATGACTACAACATATATCTTCCATACATCTGATTGTTCAGATATGGGATTTTACTGTAAAACTCCTTTATTTGAACAGCTAAAACCGATAAATTTCGTAAGATATTTTATAAATAATAATACAAAGTCTACTGAGAAAATCGTCAAAATCTATGCTGTATAAGCTTTATCTCCTATAGCACTGATTGTTCAGATACCAGTTTTTACCATATATCTCCTTTATGTACGAAACTAAACCCAATAAATTGTGTTACCGGTTTACATACCGATCACATAGCGGTGAAAATCACTTAGATTGGTGTCATATAAAGTATATCTTCCATACCTCTGATTGTTTAGATGCGATTTTTTATATAAGTATGTAACTCCTCTATCGATGTATGCAGATGTATTCAAAAGCAGTAATCTGTCAAAGTAAAATTTGCAGATGTTCATGAAAGGTATGAAGCCTTCGGCATAGCCGAAGACAGCGCTGCTCTTACTTGTTTTTTATTGTAATAGAGCTGTAACTTTCGCTATCGCTGCTATTTTAATACATCTATACTATAATAAAACTGGAGATTGTTTTTCTGTTTGAACTCACTAATCTCCGGAACTACTGAATTGATTTTCATGGGGCTTTAACTGGTATCTAGACAGTGACCTCGGACGTAACATAGGCTATACCAATTTTTGCAAACAAAATTTACTTTGCACCAAATTCTTTTG
>NW_023480544.1:1118-2153 GCF_013731165.1 Rhagoletis pomonella | reverse complement strand
AAAAAAAAGGCAATTTCCATAAAATTCGTTCCCTGGTTATTAGTATGTTTGGGATATTAGGGAAGAAATCCCTCAATTATAGTGACGTCCCTTGCAGTAGAACTAAACAGCGGGCTAATAGTTGGCTGTCAAATTGCATATGAGATAGATGATGGAAATCTAGCCGTACTTGAAGAATGCGTTTGGATTTTGAGGCGTTTAGGAATTTCCATTGCTAACGCGTTAAAGCACATCCGGAAGGAGAGGGCAGTGATTGTGCCTCATCACTCTAAGCACTGGTGAAAAATGTCATCTTATGTGGTTACCGACAGTCCAACAGTCTCCGAGCCTATAAAGCTTCACTTGTTCTGCACGTAGGGACTATTCGCACTTACTTTCTTAATAAAACGAAACACACGAAGCAATCAATATACTCCCAAAACTATGGGCCAAATATAGTAAAACTGCGTTTTTAGTTTTTCTTTCTGACGTCAGGTTTTTTTTTTTTTAAAGACTTTGTAGTTTCAAAGATATTATTAATTAAAAAAATTATTAGAAAACTCAGTGCAATGTTATATTGTTATGGGCATGATGCAATAATGAATGGTGTTGTACGTTGTGACAGCTCGAAATCGAACTACCTTAGGTCAATATTGTATTTTGGAAGTACAAGATAAACGGGAATAAAAAAAAGCCTTTTAGTTGAAAAAGTACTAAATTGTATGCCTTCTCAACAGCGTTCCGATTATCAGAATAGGTATATATATGGCTTGGTAGTCTCATAAAGTTGTAGATAATTAAACTAATAAAATTAGGCGTATTTTTTATTCACAGGAATATGATAATATACTTAAAATTTTCGAGCTAATGAATACCCAGCTAGAACAGTATGGCTTATATAATTCCTTTTATGAGCCGCATCACTAAGAAAATTATCCCTTATGAATTTGAAATGTGTCCCTTATATTGTACAGGCCAAATAGAGGAATTCATTTACGTGTGATCTTTCGCCCCCCTCTTTCATATGGGCTTCTTGTGCGCATATATCAGGTTTGA
>NW_023480544.1:0-1018 GCF_013731165.1 Rhagoletis pomonella | reverse complement strand
AATTTTTTTTTCTCGGAGAACACGAATTGATCTAGTAAATCTGAGTATGAGGCATTATTGGTATGGCCAACAGATATAAAACCTGATATAGTCGCACTAAGGTTTTTTTTGTGTTCCACAGTGTTATATAAGGGATATTTTGAGGAATCATATAAAGAATTATACATTACCCAAGTTCACGTATATCCAAGTTCGTGTCATACAGCAAGCATTGACTACTTTTTAATGTTTTATTTATTTGTTTTTGAAATTAACGACATATTTCAGAATTTATAATTAATACGTTGTGTTCATTTTAGTAAATCCACTTTTTTTTAATTGTACAAAATGTATTATATACATACAGTATCGGTCATATCAATACCAACCCCATTTCAAAGTGATATTATTTCCCTCTCATGTGAATTTATTTATTTCTAAGAATTTGCAACAAAAGTAAAGTTGAATTTCTATGTGTAAACCCAATTTTAAAACTTCGTAGAAAACTACAAAAAATACAACAAATTTTCACCCAAAATTCAAATTTTTTTCTCAGAAGTGTTAGAATTTTTTTGAGCACTCAGTTTTATAGCCCCTTAAATTTTAGTCTAATTATATGCAAGTTTGAAGTGGCTAAAAATTACCTTAGTTTTTTTAGAATCGATTAAAAACAAATCGTGTTTAATCGTCTTCGACCATATATCGATGGCTGAGTAGAAGATCGACCTATCTCGGCAGCCAGGTCGAAAACGCCCGATATCAGAAAGCTTTTCAACGCCCTATTTCAAAATTTGGCTGAAAAACGCCCTATTTTAGAATTTGATTGAAAAATGCCCTATCTCGGAACTCGGTTCAAAAACACCCTATCTCAGCACATTTTCGAAGTATTTTTATTTGAGATAGGACTTTTTTGAACCGACTAATAATAATAAAATATGTACTATATACATATCTAGTTTCAATATAAAAAAATGTATGTACACCATTAATTGTGTATACATATCTAAGTCAATATATGTGATATACATGTACATACATC
>NW_023480543.1:0-2153 GCF_013731165.1 Rhagoletis pomonella | reverse complement strand
AAAGCAAAATAAAAGTGTTATGTTATAATTCGTCTTATGTTTTTTACAGTGTTGCGAATGAAAGCAATCGGAAGTTCTACGAAACAACCCCAGCTTTTAGGAAAATAATTTCTTTAAATATACGAACTATTTTGTGCATTTTATAAAAATTTCGTAAAAAAAAATAAAGAAATAGTACGAAACTCTTTAGTAAGTAGTACGAAATTCGTTCGTAAACAGTACCCATACGTTCGTAAAATGTACTAAGTACTGATGTCTCATATTTTTGTAGTATGTACGAAAACGGTTTTGTACAATCAACGAAAACTTTCGTGGCTCAAAATGACGAAGACTTTCGTAAAGTGTACGCAAGTTTTCGTTATATTTACGCAGATTTTATTTTCAGTGTTTGTATACATGAGTTTGTAAAAGGGAGCGTGGGGCATGGCGTGGAATTTTTAATCAGCCATAAATTGGGAGCCATAATTCACATGAACTTGAAATTTGGTATGTAGACATCATATATGTAATACTTCTATATTGGCAGTAAGCTAACTTGTCAATGTGTAAGCGTTCCGAAATCAAAGCGAGACAGTCTAGTACCGTTTTTGTATATGTGTTGTGTACATGTTTATTTATAAACGTATGTGTTCCTATTCCTTCGTACGTGTTTATTGATATATCTGTACTGTAGTGTTTTCGGACGGTACTAGCTCTTACGGCCAATATAGGAGTATTACATATATGGTAGACATACATATATATGGGAGTTGTTTAGAGTAAAGTATATATAAATGAGTTTTTAAAATGGGGATACACACGTATTCTTCAATTATGTATATCACTCTGATATTTAAATCTGTGTCTTACAGTCTTTAGACCATTTCAAAACGGAAAGATTAAATCGTTTTTTATTATCTCGCGATGCTGTTAAACGTAAAATGTTCATTCATAATGAATAAATCTCCTTTCGAAATAAGTATTCTACAAGAAAAGTGGCGCTATTCTAAAACAGCAAAGCGAATAGGCAGATAAACGGAATGTATAGTTTGTCTCCTTTAATTTATGCTGAATTGAATATTTGTACTGTTTTATATTTTGATTTGTTTACCCCGAACGACGTCGGGTGCTCTGCTAGTAATATATATAAGGTATCGTTTGAAAGGTATTGGCCTATAGAATAACACTAAATATGTTGGGTGAACCCACATGCACCCTTAAACCGGCAAAAGCCAAAAAACTTTTTTTGTTTCGCAACACTTTGGCCTAATTTTTAAGAATCCGGTTAATTGTTTATGAAGCTTGACCATATTTTCTGGACACACTCTGCAAGATCTTTCCAACGGTATCTCAAGCATGTCGATTGGACGTCTGGATAAAAACTTCAAAACTCGTGTATATATAAGCGAGTCATTTCAGCATGCTACTGTGGCTGCTTTCGTCACTCGCGTGCACTGCCGTGCGCTGTGATATGCCATGACGTGTACCATTACTTCGATTCATTTTTATTTCCTTTCATACTGCAGAAATTTGTATTACTTTTTATATTAGCCTATATAAATTATAAGTTCGTATGGGAGTATTTGTTTAACAAAACTGGTCAAATGTCATATATAGATATAAACTTTGATAAAAGTGTCTCTAAACATATTCACCCCTATTCTGCAACACTTTCGTATTTGGATTTTGCTACGATTCGTTAAAATGGTATGCTGCAATCCAAATCGTATCTTCGAACTTTCGGCATTCGTAACAATGGCATGCCTAAAAACGAACTAGTAAGAAATTGACAGCTTTTTAGCGTAATTTTGTACGAAAACAATTCTGTGTCGGAAGCGAGATAAAAATTAAGCAAAAAGATGTAAATTGATGTGTGTTTACAGGAAATATTAGTGGTGTGCTTTTAAACAGATACATTTGCCTTTTGTATATATGTACGTATATTTGTATCCACTGCTTTATAAGAACGAACAAAAAAGAATGTTCGTTGCCCCTTTTCGAGAAACTTGGTTACGGTTTAGTTATTTGTACAATGATTTTGGGTTGTTGTATCCAAACACATCACCCGAATCTAAAAACTGTATCATGCACGTATGGTCAAAGGATTAAACTTTCATTTCAAATAAAGGTTCCAACTTTCCGAGCTCTAGTTTATTAATAAATTCGGTTTAAAT
>NW_023480542.1:0-2153 GCF_013731165.1 Rhagoletis pomonella | reverse complement strand
ACTCCAGCGACCTTTAAATAAAGTAATCATGTCGCCTACCTTATAACTGCAGTCTCTTTCAGGATATGTTATAGAGAAGGCGGCTTGTCTCATAATGGATAGTAAGCCTCTGTCAGTGAACGTCATTATATTCGTTGACAGCTAGGCGGCATTGAAAACATTAGGGTCCAGGGTGGTAAAGTCGAAAGCAGTTCGGAAATGTATTACAACGCTGATTTCACTGAGTCACATCAAAACCTCTATCTTCTGGGTTCCTGGACATAGTAATATAGAATAGAACGAAATAGCCGATGAGATGGCTAGACGTGGCTCGGAATGAAAAGAACCGCAGTGGATAACTCCCTACTGCCACTGATTTCCAGCGGAGTGAGCAATGCCATTCCATTTATTATTGTTATTTCAAAAATAAAATCGCTTTTTTTGCACCGAATACCAATTTCGGCCTGTGACAGTTAATTTTACACACACAAAAATCAATATATTCGGGAAACCATGTACCTTAATACAGTAAAAGTGCGTTTTTAGCATCTCTGACGCCAGGATTTTTTTAAGGACTTTTAAATCTGGAAAATATGATTATTTAAAAAAGTTATTTAAAAATTTCAGTGCAGTGGATTAAAATGAATTTGTATCAAATCAAAAAGAAAAATTCCGTAGAATTGTGGACTATGTTCTTTAAAAAAGTTTTCCTTGACAAAACCTTGAAATTTTTGAAAAAATTATGCGAATTTCGCCCTTCAAACTTTATAAGCTTAAAAATCTAAAATTAATTAAAAAGGCATTTTCGATATCAATTCGTCCTTCTGAACTAAAAAAAATTATAATTTTTTTTTAATTCTACAAAATTGTTTCTTTCATTTGGTACCCACATTGTTGTTCTACAATGCAATGATTTGTTTTTTAATTTTGGTATTAATCATATCATTGAAATTTCAAAGTCCGTTAAAAAAAATCTTAACTTTGGACGGAAATAAAAACTAAAAATAAAGTTCTAATATATTTGGCCCAAAGTCTCGTGAGTATATAGATTTTGTTTTTTGTCGCACGGTGTTATATGTATCTAAGTAAAGTGACATTTTGTCCAGTTTTGGCTATTTAAATTTTAAAATTTAAATCCAAAAAACTTTACCAATTAACCCAAAAATTATAAACTTTTATTCAAAATTTTCCGAAAATTTTTAAATATGCAATTTTAGTAGGATACAGTGATTTGAAGATAATCGCGCTGATTTTTTTATACAACATTTTTTTCCATACAAAAGAAAATGCATTACACCGTCAGCTAATAAAACTATCAAAAAAAAAGAAAAAATCAACGCGTCTTGGAGTTTGCACCTTAGCATACTAAAATTTAACGCGCTATAAAACTGAAAATTTTTCTAAAAATGTTGAATGAAAAGTGAAATTTTTTTTTGGTCTATTTGATACAAGGTGTGCAATTTTTATAATTCGTGTACAAAGTTTGAAATGTGAATTTTTATCGTGGTGGTTATATAATATGCTAGATTTAAAAAAATAATAATAATTAATAATAAATAAACAAAAGAAAAATTGCCAAAACCTGTCACTTAATCAGTTGACCACAAGTAGGTATAAATACATACATACATACAAATGTATATCTGTTTAAAAACTATTATTCTTCAGTGTATTTTATTAATGTAAACTGAATAAAAAATATTACCCGAATTACCAGATAGCCTGTTAACCAGGCAAGTGTGAACGCCCACGATATTAATTACATAAAACAAGCGAAGTATGAATTCTGAAAATGATTTAATAAAAATAATAAATAGGAAATGAGAAAAGACGTAGTCAACTGAGAGATTTTTTGTAACTGGTTGCTAAGTTTTGCCAATTAACGTCACTTAATGCAATTTTTATTTTTTTGCTTTTTTCTCGAATGATGAAATAAAGTAATGTACGGGAATTACTTTGTAATAACGTAGATACATACATATTGGCAGCAGAGGATGGAAATCAAATTCAGGCACACATTCATGCCTATATATGTATGTAGATACGTTTATTTTTTTCTGACTGACTTAATTTTATTTGCAACACTCGTACTCCATATTTAAGCTGAAATGATAATTACTTTAATTATGCTCATGGCAAATGCTCTTTCAGCTGTCATACGCATCAATACGAAT
>NW_023480541.1:0-2153 GCF_013731165.1 Rhagoletis pomonella | reverse complement strand
GTCGAATCCCACCATGCGGCATGTACATCCCATTCCTCTTCCTTGGCCGCCGTAAGGAGCGCCTCGTGGTTTGCAAGCATGCGCTCGAAATGGGAGTTCGCGGACTGTAGCAGCTTCTCAGCCTTAGATGCATCTAATTTGCCGGTGCGCGCTTTTCGCACTTGCTCCAATGCACGGGAGATAGCCGATGCATGAAACTTACGCAGATTTATTTCTGCCATTTATATATATTTACGTACCAGTGTAGAATATAACGCGTGGTTATGGCCGTATACGTATCTTTCGCGATCCGAGAATATCGCAGCAATGGCCTGAAATTACGTAGAAATTGTAAATTCGCGAAATTAAGCAACTTAAACTATTAATTTTCGCACGGTTCTTAGTCCTCCCAATAGGCACCAAATTTTATGTTGAATAAAAGACTCGACGTAATTTCCAAACACATTTATTCAATGCAGCGATCCAAAAAAGAGAGAGACTTCAAAACAAGTGTAGTACAATTGTTAGAGAAAAATGAATTAAATGGGAACGATTAAGAATTAGTGAAACACTTGTACAGGGTGCATCGTTATAATTGAAATGAACAATATAAATCTTAGTCAACGTGGTTTCCTTTGTTTCGTTTCTGTCCATATGTATATGTGCATATAAGAATGTAATTAAAATTCTTTGAAGGTACTATTGAAGTAATTCTTAAAATCACGTACATATGTATGTATTTCCATGGTGAAATTACAAACAAGTGAAGTAATAAAACGGCTATCAGCAAATTTTCAAATGAGATAGTGTTAAGTCTTTCGTTTCTCCTGGTATAATTTCACCATGATGCGTTTCAATTTATGCTAATTTGTAGCAAACATAACACTCGCACCTCAAAGGGTTAGTTTGTTTGTTAACAATTTTTTACATTATAACTAGCTACAAAAGAGTTCGAGATAGTTGTAACTTCTGCCTTATTAAATATGCCTTGCATATACGTATATGTTCATATTTTTACAGCTGTACGTCATGATTTAATAATTAAAGGTTAGATAAACTGACAGTTGTCTCTCTCGCACCGCTCCCTTAGCAGTGGCACCGTGTTGCTTCTTTGCAAATTTACTTGAAAAAGTGTAGCCTGTCATGTGAAATAGAATTATACGTTTTTGTGCAATATGTTTATTTGTATATGCATATAAAGCACATTTAACTGATGAAAACAAAAATTGTTTATAAATTCGAAGTTTACATAAAACTCAGTAGTTTTATTTTAATTTTGAGTCCTTTTGCACTTTTTATACCGCTAAGTAGCTCATAAAATACTTAATACATGTAGATATCTTAATATTTCTTTCAATATTTCGTTTGAAATGCCGAAATACATTAAAATTTACAAAAGGAATTTAACTATTAAGTGTTTTCTTTGTGTTCGTTTCTACTACCATTTTCGCAACAATGTATTTCATTCTTCCCCTTTCTCTGTTTTTCGTAAATGCAACCTTTTGTAAGGGAGTGTCAAACCGCGGCTGTCAATAATTATGTAACCTTTAATTATTGGATCATGGCTGTAGGTAAGCATGAATGGAACTTTACAACGAACGGAATGCCGCAAAGCTACCCTGCCAAAAATTGTGCGACTAATCTCTAAAGCGAGTATTCCGAGATTACTCTCAATCGGGTACAATTGGGCATTAATTAGTCCCAACTAGTCTCATACGGGTACTATTGGAGGTCAATTGGTCTAGACTCATCCCTTATGGGTATAATTGGTGATCAATTAGTCCCCAACTCATGTCTAACGGGTACTATTCCTCCGCTAGGGCAGGCACCTTAGCCTGCTTAGCCGAATCGTCAACCGGTCCTCCCCTGGATTAGGGTAACGCGAATGCTCTCGTAGTATCCGCGCTACCCTGACTCAGCTTAGGGCCGCTGGCGGACGGTGACCAAGAACTGCCACCTCCTAATCCAGGGTGTGAAGCGACACCGTGCCCATTGGACGGTTTGCAGCCAGGAGGGAAACCGGCTGTATTAGAACGGCGCCTTCTCGACACCGAGCCGCCTCGAGGAGTAACGGTGGCCTTACCACGACAACGGGCGCTGGCGTGGTGGACGACGAGATCCCCCTACTATTAATAGACTGCGAGAAAGTTAGGGATGCACTCGCTGATAAGCGG
>NW_023480540.1:0-2153 GCF_013731165.1 Rhagoletis pomonella | reverse complement strand
TGAGCTGAATATTGTAACTTGAGAATATATGTATGTATGTGTGTATTCATATCTACACACATATGTGGTTGTGCGCTAATATGTGTCTTTATAGTTACACAAATGAGCACCCACATAGAGTTCGAAGCGGCAACATTTATATAGTAGGACATGCACATGGTGTTTCAATATGTTGAGCAAATACCACCAACACAAACACGAACCCATACACATTGGTACATACATACGCCCGCACAACGGCAATGACACAGCCACATCTGTGAAAACTTACTCAGAATGATATTTTTGAACAAAATGGATAAAAAGCAACAAACACGACGAATGACATGAACAACTTCAATTGAGGTCATGTCCAGACATCATCGCCAACACCATCGACCCATCAACGCTGACAACAACAACAACGAGACTACCAACGACCAAAAACAAGTAGCAAGCAACACACATGGATACATAGCAATTTAGTACATATGTATGTTTGTATGTATGTAGGTTTGCATAAGTAGCAACTAACAGGCCGCTAGCTACTCAGCGCCAACAACTAACTGACAACCAAGCGCAGAGTAGCAGTAGCGGCAACACCAACCATATCGTCACTGGCTGGAGCAACAATATATATGTATGTAGTGCAAGTAGCAGCTGCAAACACATGTGCTCCTCATGTCGGAATTTCATTATATTTTCTATAAAAATTATATATGTATATACATACATATGTATGTATGCGTGCTACATACATAACTATGAGTATGTGTGCAGTACATACAGCGAAGCCAAGCTTGTCTGCCAAATTGTAACTTTGCAACTTCTGTCAGCAACCCATGCATCCATGCCTTTGCTCTAGTTTTCTGAACATGTGCGCCGAATAGCAGCTTTTTTTTTTGGTAAGTCCTCTGCCACAGTTACACAGACGTGCATACGGACTCCTATTGTGTGTATGTATGTGTGTAGATATGTATAGGTGCAGCTTTAGCATCCATATTTCACTGACATTTAACGCCTACGCCAACAATCTGCACCTAAATTGTTCAACCCATACTAGTAGTAGCTTGCGTTGAGCATTTGTCTTTTATTTTCCTACCATTTGCCACTTCCACCCCCTTCTATTTAAAAATTGCCAAGGTATGTACATATGTTATCCATTAGTTCCATCCACCGTTTAGGGTCTCGTCGACGTCGTCGGCGTTGTTGTCGTTGAATCAATGTTTATGTGACGCCCTATCAAAATAATTTATAGCCGCGTAAAGACGTACGCATTTGTGTTCATGTATGAATTTATTTATCTACATAAGTAAGTATATATTTTTATTGTTTGATAAATTTGCATAAAATATTAACGAAGTGTTCGAACTGTCACGGCTGTGAATAAAGCTTAGGGTGGTCCAAATTAATAAACTTGGAATTTTAATGCTCTCACCCCCAAAGATTGTTCTATATCGAAAAAAAGTAGACCCCTATTTTTTTTTTTTTTTAAATCAAAAACTATTTAGAGGTGGCTCAAAGCGCTCAAACTTTTCCGTGTATTTTGTACGGAAAAAACAACTTTTCGTGGAAATGGTATGGAATTCTTAAAAATCAATATTTTTTGACCGGAAAACTCTGGTTCTCTTCAGGATACTTCCAATAAGAATATCCAGTTATTTATTTAACCATTTTTCAATAATGAAGATTTTTTATTTATCCCCCCATTACATTCCTGGCATTTTCTAGGGGTTTTGGCGGTCCTATAAAATATAGCTACTAAGAAAAAATTGTTAAAGAAATAATTGGGCTTTATTATTGGGAATCTGTTGAAGAGAAACAGAGTCTTCCGATCGAAAAAATATTGATTTTCAAGAATTTCATACCATTTCCACTAAAAGTTCTTTTTTTCCCATACAAAATACTTGGAAAACTTTGAGCGCTTTTATTTTTAATTTTTTTATTTTTATTTTTTTTTTATGTATGTTACTTTGTACCACGTCAACTGATTTCTTGATAATTCTTTTTGCATAGGAAAGGTAGTGTCCCAGAGGTGATCCCATACTAATCTGGTTAAGATCCGATCAGTGGATCATGAGATATATATACATATATATATATTTTTTTATATGAGAGTTGAAGTAGGTTTTTTTTCTAAAAATTACTTGTTTTATTTCAAAATAAAAAAAAAA
>NW_023480539.1:0-2153 GCF_013731165.1 Rhagoletis pomonella | reverse complement strand
GTTAAATTGATAAAGTAAATGAAATGTTGGCATGTGGGTGTCAAACTAAAGAGTTTTAAAAAGGCTTACAGTCTACCATAAACACTTCCAGAAATATGCAATATGAAAAGTTCGGTTTGTATGGGAGGTGCCACGCCCCCTTTCTATATCGAAACTTTTTTAGTGTATAACCATCCTTGGAAAGTCTGCAGTAGATTCCGAAATTACAAAAAAATCGGTACGGCCTTTCTCGAGCTTTGCGAACAGAAAAAAAACGCCTTTCAAAATATATATTAGTATAGACTAGCCAATATCTGCTTGTTTTGCGGCTTAAAACACTACCACCGATGAAAATCGATGGATAAATAAACAAGTTTGCAAGGGTTAAGTGAAAGTGCAATAATTTTTTGTATGAAATACTAGCAGGAAATAATGTTACCCATACGCCATATCGTACATGACGGTATGACCCACGATTGAGAGAATACAAAGGTTGCGCCGATCTCGGACCGCTATTCCTCTCTTAACGAATTTGACAGAATCGTTGTTTGCATGACGTCACACTGGTGCAACTTGTTTACGTTTTCCTTGCAACATTTTTTCTTCTTCTTCCATTCTTGCTCACGTTTTGGCATTTCTCTCTCGCAATTGCACCAGTGTGACGTCACACAAAAGTTATTCTCAAAAATCCTCTCTGATCGGCGCAATCTTGTATTCTATCATTCTTGGGTATGACCATGTTAAAGTTTGAATTTTTTCATTCGCAATGAAAATTTAAAATGAAAATAACTTGACTAAAGGACCTTATCTAAAAAAAACGGTATACAGATCCGTAACCAGGGTACGAAAATAAACTGTACAAAACAATTCCCATTTGCTCATCGATCATCATATCATTTGTGGTTTTGTACAGTTTTGTAAATAGTCAGAAACAAATTGTAAGATTCACTGTCATTTTCCCCAACGAGAAACGTTTGCTTTTCGTTTGTGACAATTGTACCATAGGGTACGTTTTATATGTATGCAAACGTTTGAGTTACGTGAAAAATAATTTTTTCTGTAAATTTTCATATCCAATTCAATTAAAAAACATTTTTATTTTTTTTATTCATTGCAGCCATTCGTTTTGTATTTGTTTATTGCATATATGTGCATACATAAATATATTTTCCCTGCACGATTCATTTCGTTTGTTGTTTCGTCTGTAACTACTAAACTACTGTAGTGTACTATCGCCAAAGTGAACTCAGCCGTTTTGTTTCGTATTGTACCGAACTGTTAAAGTAAAAAACGAAACGAAATAGTAACGTACAATATAGTTTATTTTCGTACACGGTCCGTAACATACTACTTAAAATTAATTTTACGTCTCTCGGCGTTTTTTGTGTAATTTTAGCGTCGTTACAGTGTTATCATCAAAATTTAGCCATAGCAATGAAATTTGTTTATAAAACTCTTAGGAGGTAAGATCTCCAGTCCCACAGGGCTCGTAATTCAAGCGGACTCTATCCTCATTTGTAACGCAGGATACCAGTAAGAGTACTTCAAAGGCTCCAGAAGGCACGCCATTTTGGGTAACATTAAGGGTACCATAATATACACAATTAACACAGTGCATTTTTATAGATACGCAGGGATTAGTCCAAGAGAACAGTAGTGCCCAAGGCACCAATATTTATTAGTCTCAACTATCGCAAAGCGCGTTCGCGGTACGATCTGGAAAATTTAACCTTTTTTCTTCTTTTTTGGCGCTGTAACCGCCTAATCGATTTTGGCCGAGTTCACCAAAGCACGCCAGTCGTTTCTCCTCTGTGCCAACTGACGCCAATTGGAAACACCAAGTGAAGCCAAGTCCTTCTCCACCTGATCTTTCCATCGCAGTGGGGGTCTCCTTCTTCCTCTGCTACCACCAGCGGGTTCCGAGTTGAATACTTTCAGAGCTGGAGCGTCGGTGTCCATTCGAACGACATGAACAAGCCAGCGGAGCAGTGTTGCCGCGCATAAATTTTAGTGGTGGCCAAATTCTTTTAAAAAAAGGGCTCAAAAAGAGCTAAAAAATGTCGTTGTGGCAAAAATGGTTGCTAAAATGTTTTACTTACATATACATATATAAGTATACACGTAAACATTTTCAATAAGTAAAGGTATATAAAAACAATGAACTGGAAAAAAAG
>NW_023480538.1:0-2153 GCF_013731165.1 Rhagoletis pomonella | reverse complement strand
AGACGTGATCCAGACAATAGGGACAAATTTTTACCAACGTTAACGGTTAAAATAAGTTTCCAAGGCAACGATTTGCCGGAAACGGTTGAGCTTTTTTATGTAAAACTAAAGATCTCGCACTATATACCAAGAGTACGGCAATGCTTCAATTGTGGAAGGTTGGGACATACCAAGCTCGGCTGTAAAGCAAAGAACAGATGTGTATTATGTGGCAAAGAGGAGGGCTGCAGCAGCAAATGCATGACCAACAACAACAGCTGTATTTTATGTGGCGAAGAAGGGCACAACTCGCTCAACAACAAGGCGTGCAAAAGATGGCAGAAGGAGGAGAAAATTTTAGAAGTCATGACAATCAAAAAAATTTCAAAACGAGAAGCCATGGAAGTCTATAGCTTCAACACAAACAATCAGTTTTCAATTCTGGACAACTATGACGAAGCCTTCCCACCGATTAAGCCCAACAACACGGGGACTATAGATAAAGATCGCGTAATAAATCGGAAGCTGACTACAACCAAATACAGTTATGTTACTAAAAGAGCAACCAATGACTCAGCCACAAACACTGGTAATCCCAAAAGCCTGAGACAAAAAAGTGAAACACAGCCGGTCTATGAAAATCCCAAATGGAACAAGGTCACTGAAATTGAAAAGTTGGTTACCCTATTAATTAAAAAATTTGAAATTGATAGAGAAGAACCACTAGTAAAGTTGCTAGAAAACATATGCAAGGTTAATATTGACGACAGACTCATTATTAACACCAATGATGAGTGTAAAAGTCCTGCAGTACAACATCCAAAGCCTCAAAACTAACAAAAACTATGTAGATTTTTTTAACAATAAGAATAACATTGATATTGTCTGCCTTCAGGAGATTTTTTCCCATGACGACCAAATCAATGACCACAAACTCCTAAACTTCAATATGCTCAAAAAAACAAGAGCAGATGGGTTCGGTGGCGTAGCCATAGGATTCAGGAGAGGAATTAGATACAGCAAAGTAAAATATAACACCAGACAGGACATCATAATAGCTAAAACCACTAGTCTAGACATGACAGTCACCATATGCAATGTGTACTTTCCACCTAGCATAACCACTAGAGTTTTCGAAAAAGAAATAAATAGATTAGCAATTTTTTTTAAGCAACCACGTCAATGTCATCCTAGTAGGAGATTTCAATGCTAGGCACATGAACTGGGGAGATAGCATTATAACCCCGAAGGGAAATGCACTCAGCAGGGAACTGTCTAACACCAGCTTAATCTGTCTTAACAACGGTACAAAAACGCATTACTGTAGTAACAGTAACAGCAACGCTGGATCGGTTCTAGACTTGACTTTCTCAACCATAGCACCCAGCAATATTAACTGGCAGTGCCAACAGGTTAGTATTGGTGGAAGCAGGCATTATCCTATTATAATTGAAATCAAGCAAATTCAAAAATTACCCAACTTCTTTGTTCCAAAACGCAAATTTATAGAAAAACTAGCCACAGTGGAGTTTAGTAATTTGGATAATCTGCAAAAGGACATTCAAGCAGCTAGAAATAAAGTAAAGATTGACCTAAACAAATCAGGACACAAACCAAAAGCGTGGTGGAACGAGGAGCTAAACAAATTGTACAGGTTACAACTAGCGAAAAGGAAAAAAGCGAATACTACAAATGCAGTGGTGGACTTCGAAATAGCCCTGAGAGCAAAAGAAGAATGGAAACAAGCTGTAAAGGAGGCTAAAAACAAGAATTACAAGGAGAGGATTGAAGAGCTAAACAATTGTCCAAACACCAAAGACGCATGGCGTTTCATCAGCAATGTTAAAGGCAACAAACACAAAAACGGTGATTGGGCCACAGAAGACAATTTAGAATACCTGGAAATGCTAAAGTCGCAAGTAAGAGCCGCAACAACAATACAAGCAACGCAACCAGGTTTGTACCCTTCACATCTGACACAGCAGCCAAACATCATGGTTAATTTTTCGTATGACAATTTTGAAGAAAAACTCAATAGCAAAAAGTCGACAGCAGGGGGGGTAGACAAAATCACCTTTAGCACTCTCAGACATCTACCTAGGGAATCCAAAGAAAAACTGCTAAAGGCCTTGGAATCAAGTTACCATAACAACGAAGTCATTGAGTCGTGGAGG
>NW_023480537.1:1131-2154 GCF_013731165.1 Rhagoletis pomonella | reverse complement strand
CACTTTACTTTTTCTGTTCAAAAATTTCTAATCGCCAACATGAAAAAGCCAAAAATAGCCCTGTTTGAAAAAATCATGTTATTTTTTTTGCGTAGTGTATGGTAAAACTGCATGTATCTACTAAAATGAGCCTTCAAAGCTGCTCCCCATCTTGCACTTAGTTGAATTTTTCCTTAATAGTATCAAAGCGTATGATTCGACCGCTAATGTAGCCGAACGAAATGTTTTGTTTTAATTCCAAAGCACATTGATTTGTTCTAATTTGAAAAACATAAATACATATTAAAAATAATCTTCGATATAAACTTGATAGTGTTTGAGACCAAAATTTATGAAAAAAAAAAATTCTGTTTGCGCTATCAACAAAATAAAAAATATATACAATAAGCGAAATTTAAGAAGCAGTTGCCTAAATATATATCTCAGATGAATAACCGGTTTATTCCAAGACAAAACTCCGGTTTATTCGATATTCGCAAAAGTCACGATTTCAAAAATACACCGCGTCAATCAGCCACATATCTATATATGTGCAAATAATACAAACATATGTAAATAATTTTATTACCACACTTAACATATTTATAAGTAACTGCGATCTTGATTGATGAAAAGAAGTTAGCATGACTTCGAGAAACTTTCCCTTTTGCGCATTTCTTGTGGCACGCAAGCGCACGCACTGGTAAACTTTGTCGGTATGGAATATGCACATAAATATGTTTTCAATAATATGCACATAAAAAGACGGGCAGGGCAACCTGTTAAACGGCATTCATTCAAAAGCAAACAAAACAAACCCAAAGCAATCATCACTAAGGGTCGCCGCCAAATATCTTCAATCTTGAATGAAATTCTGGTCAAGTTCGTTACCTGTTGCATGCGAAAGCCTTCTCTTAATTATTCTTACTCTTACCATTTATCACACATTCGAGAGACTGAAAGTTTTTGCTCGTTTTGAAATGCGCAAAAACTATGTTGCAAAGTAATCTGTATGTGAATGTCTTTTTTTTCTTTATTGCGAAA
>NW_023480537.1:0-1121 GCF_013731165.1 Rhagoletis pomonella | reverse complement strand
TTGCGAAATCTGTGGAACAGGTTTGTAATTTCAAATTATATCGAAGAAATACTTGATGCTTGTTTTGCGCTGGAATATGCTGCAACAGGTTCATTGGAATGCAATAGTAGATTGAGTTTTATGTTGCAAAATTAAAAACGTTTTTGTGAAAAAGTCTAAAATACTTAAACTTATCAAAGACAATCAGACTAAGCCTTCTCGATCATCTAACTAGGTCCCTAATATTGTTAGGTGGGGTGATATACATACATTCTGTTAAATAATTTTATAATCCATAGGAACAGAAGGGACAGTTAAATTTGTATGGAAATTCGTTAGTGTTTGATATACATATAGTTACATTTGTAGAGAGTAAAACCAAACAAGCATTCATAGGTTCCTTCAAAAACTAAAATGACTCGACTCTGGAGGCATCTATTGCATGTTATGAACCTGTATTTGAAGCAAATCGGACAATAAATAAACGTTTCTGGACTAATTCCGATTAGTTGGCGAAATTTACGGATAGTTATCCAGCTATACAAATTGCTGGGAATATCGAAATTTGTTAAGCTATCGATATTTATTGCATTACCAATATTTATAGAGTTTTTGTAATGCATGGAGTTCTTTGAACTTATCGAATTATCGATATTTATTGATTTACTGAAAATTGTCAATTTATCGAATCGAAGGTTTTGGAATTTTCAAAATATATCGTGCTCTGGAAATTTGGAGGTTTATCGAGTTTTCACTGCTTATCGAATGTCATCGTGCTAACAAAGAAATTTGTCGACAGCTTTCGAAAAATATGTTACTATCAAAATTAACCGAGCCTGTCGAAATTTATAGAGGTATCCATAGTTTATCGAGTTATAGATTTATATACATTTGAAGTTATCCAAATTTATCAAGGCTATAAACGCACAGTTATCGAAATTAGTCGAGATATCAGATTATGTTCAGTTAACAGATTTTAGTGTTTTTGAAATTCATAGAATTTATCGACAAACTGGAATGTATCGGGTATATTCCAAGTCCCGCTAAAGTCCTTCAAAGATATAAAAAAAATAAAGTCAAAGCAAAAGACTTTCGGGTGAGTAATATTGTACATTATAAGCATGGGCGTAGCCAGGTAGGGG
>NW_023480536.1:0-2154 GCF_013731165.1 Rhagoletis pomonella | reverse complement strand
TTATATTAAAATTCTTTTGTAAAATTTTTTATTACTTTTGAAAATTGGGTGCATCTTTAACCGTTAATGTTTTCATGATTTAATGATCGGATCTAAACCAAATTACGGGACGACCTTTAAGGTATTATCTTTCCGGTAAAAAAATCGGTTCACGCAATGCCAAGTTATGCGGTGGAATATATAAAAGAAGTAAAAATACTCCGAAGAATTTATAACCTCCCCTTTTTTGAAGCCGGTTGAAAATGTCTGAGTTCTTTGTAAATTTTATGTAAATAAAATGCAATTTATGAAACTTTAAAAAGTTTATTTTTTTATTTCATTATGTAAATAAAACTTGCATAAATGCATTTTAAAGAGCGAATTTTCAGTATTTTCTGATGATATATATTTAGAAGTATAAACTCTTTCCCCCAAAAAATATATTCCTGCGTGCCCCCCTTAGTATTTATTATTTGTAAATAATATATTTTTACTTTCAAAATGTTTGTAATTTTAAACATTTCATGTGTATATTTTAAACAACTCATGTCCAAAATGAAATCTTGAACATCTTGTGCGTATACTTGAACAGATTCTGGTTGAAAAAGAAACACTATTCAGTAGTAGTTTTACATGCACTTTTTAGAGTGTATGCACAAAAACTAGCCCTACCAAAAATTAGAGCTTATGTTTCACGGAAACTTGGTTCGAATTTATATGAACTGATCGATGCTAAACACCGAGTGCTTGGCAATTATTCCGCCGATTTAATCACAACACGTTAACTCATTCAGTACGTTCGCCTTCTCAAGAATTTCGATAAATATATGGCGGTCCTCCATATTTCATTGATTCTGCCTTATTACAGGGTACCCGGCTTCTTAAGTAAACAAAAACAAATGTGATATCCCATTAGGCTCGAAACGCATCCCTAGCGTAATCGATCCGCCACAATCGGATAAATCGCGTATGGATAACTTGGTAGTTGCACTAGTCGACCAGAAAGGGCCATCTTCAGGGAAATACGCAAAACCGACGCCACTTTTCTTGGGATTTTCTCCGTCACAAACGTTTACGCACGCTAAATACACTGGTCTACAAGGGTTTTGCGAATAAGACGGGACCTGGTGTTTCCGAACGGATTTTTCGTGCTGAACACGAATCTGGGGTCCAAAACTTCCCATCACGTCACGTTTTCGAGAAAAAAGGGGTTGAAACCCCTAAAAACAGCGTTTTTGGCCATTTTTGAAAAATTGTAGAGCTGAACCCTGACGTGCTACAAACTTTGTATATGTCAGAAATTAAAGGCTAAATCGTGCCCTTTCGAATGAGCCCTATGCCGAATTAATCGCATGCACCCTTAGATCAGGGGGTGTATTTGTGTCTAGGAGTCCAATTTTTATATCCACCATATTCGACCCGTCATCTTAAATTTTTAAAATCTAACTGCAGATTCGTAATCAGCGACTTTTAATATAGTTAAAACCTTGGCATTATTAATTTTCTATGATCGTTTAAGATTAAATTCTTTCTGTGATCAATTTTTCCTGCACCCCTAAACACAAATACACCCCCTGCTTTAAGGGTGCACGCGATCAATTCGGCATAGGGCTCATTCGAAAGGGCACGGTTTAGCCTTTAATTTCTGATATATGCAAAATTTGTACCACGTCAGGGTTCAGCTCTATAATTTTTCGAAAATGGCCAAAAAACGCTGTTTTTAGGGGTTTCAACCCCTTTTTTTCTCGAAAACGTGACGTGATGGGACATTTTTGACCCCGGATTCGTGTTCAGCACGAAAAATCCGTTCAGAAACACCAGGTCCCGTCTTATTAAATTTAAAGTTTAACTGCGAATGAAAACATTGTCCTAAAAATATGCAGTGCATGCTCACTAACTGTTGCTTTTTACACTTTACAGCCTAAAAAAGTTTACCACTGATATGTACTTAATAAGCATTCGAAGATTTAATTTGCTAACTTGGAATTCGTTCCACCAAAATGAGCTACATGATAAAAATATAACTTCAGCTAAATTTTCGATATTCGAAGTATTAAAAAATGAGAAACCAGAAATCGATGAAAATGAATAAAAAAGTGTAAAAATTTCGTGAAATTATTTAATTTATTTATATTAAAATTCTTTTGTAAAATTTTTTATTACTTTTGAAAATTG
>NW_023480535.1:0-2154 GCF_013731165.1 Rhagoletis pomonella | reverse complement strand
GGCATTAAAAATCCGACCTTATTTTTTTTACATACATTTTTGGACCAATTTAATGTACATAGTTACGCGAAGCATGCTTGCATCATTTATACATATATTGCTTGGTAGCGGCAGAGGGGCGCCGAAATTGCGCATATGGAAACTGTGCATTTAGACATTATTTCGGTTTCAACCGAAACTGTGCATGTATGCTTTATTTCGGTTTTTACCATATGCATTATTTCGGTTTTAAACCGAAACTGTGCATGTATGCATTACTTCGTTTTTTTTTCATATGCATTATTTCGCTTTTAAAACGAAAGTATGCATATGCATAATTTCGGTATTTTCTCATATGCATTATTTCGGTTTTCAACCGAAACTGTGCATGTATGCATTACTTCGGGTTTTTCATATGCATTATTTCGGTTTTCAACCGAAACTGTGCATGCATGCATTATTTCGGTTTTTGTTATATGCATTACTTCGGTTTTCAACCGAAACCTGTCATGTATGCATACCTTCGTCTTTCACATATGCATTATTTCGGTTTTCATCCGAAACTGTGCATGTATGCTTTATTTCGGTTTTAGCCATATGCATTATTTCGGTTTTGAACTGAAATTGTGCATGCATGCATTATTTCGGTTTTTGTTATATGCATTATTTCGGTTTTCTAACGAAAGTGTGCATATGGATAATTTCGTTTTTTCTAATATGAATTATTTACTTCTACTTAGTAAGGGTTTTAATCCCTAAGCGCGGCTGAAAGCCCCCTACGCAGAGAAAAGTTCTGCGCAAAAATACGTCCGCCCTTCTTTTCCGGCAATACAGAAAGGAGAATTCTACTTAGTAAAGGTTATAATCTCTAAGCGCGGCCGAAGGCCGCCTACGCAGAAAGAAGTTCTGCGCAAAAGTACTTCCGGCCCCCTTTTCCGGCAACACAGAAATGAGAATTCTACTTAGTAAGGGTTATAATCCTTAAGTGCGGCCGAAGGCCGCCTACGCAGAAAGAAGTTCGGCGCAAAAATACTTCCGGTCCCCTTTTGCGGCAACACAGAAAGGAGAATTCTACTTAGTAAGGGTTATAATCCCTAAGCGCGGCCGAAGGCCGCCTACGCAGAAAGAAGTTCTGCGCAAAAATACTTCCGGTCCCCTTTTCCGGCAACACAGAAAGGAGAATTCTACTTAGTAAGGGTTATAATCCCTAAGCACGGCCGAAGGCCGCCTACGCAGAAAGAAGTTCTGCGCAAAAGTACTTCCGGCCCCCTTTTCCGGCAACACAGAAAGGAGAATTCTACTTAGTAAGGGTTATAATCCCTAAGCGCGGCCGAAGGCCGCCTACGCAGAGAGAAGTTCTGCCAAAAATACTTCCGCCCTTCTTTTCCGGCAACACAGAAAGCAGAATTCTACTTAGTAAGGGTTATAATCCCTAAGCGCGGCCGAAGGCCGCCTACGCAGAAAGAAGTTCTGCGCAAAAGTACTTCCGGCCCCCTTTTCCGGCAACACAGAAAGGAGAATTCTACTTAGTAAGGGTTATAATCCCTAAGCGCGGCCGAAGGCCGCCTACGCAGAGAGAAGTTCTGCCAAAAATACTTCCGCCTTTCTTTTCCGGCAACACAGAAAGCAGAATTCTACTTAGTAAGTGTTATAATCCCTAAGCGCGGCCGAAGGCCGCCTACGTAGAAAGAAGTTCTGCGCAAAAATACTTCCGGCCCCCTTTTCCGGCAACACAGAAAGGAGAATTCTACTTAGTAAGGGTTATAATCCCTAAGCGCGGCCGAAGGCCGCCTACGCAGAAAGAAGTTCTGCGCAAAAATACTTCCGACCCCCTTTTCCGGCAACACAGAAAGGAGAATTCTACTTAGTAAGGGTTATAATCCCTAAGCGCGGCCGAAGGCCGCCTACTCAGAAAGAAGTTCGTTTTCATGTATGCACTATTTCGGTTTTTGTCATATGCATTACTTCGGTTTTGAGTCGAAACTGTGCATGTATGCATTACTTCGGTTTTTGTCATATGCATTATTTCGGTTTTGAACCGAAACTGTGCATGTATGCATTACTTCGTTTTTCTCATATGCGTTATTTCGGTTTTCAAACGAAAGTGTGCAGTATGCATTATTTCGGGTTTTTCATATGCATTATTTCGGTTTTCAACCGAAACTGTGCATATAT
>NW_023480534.1:0-2154 GCF_013731165.1 Rhagoletis pomonella | reverse complement strand
CTCGAAAAGAGACTAGTAAATTTAAAACGTTGATACTGAACGATTTACGCATTGTCATTGGTTGGAACTTGTTACCAGGGGGTTTGTGGGGTTGCTAATTAGGGATCTGAAGTCAGTTTTTCGAAATAACAGCCATAGGCGTTATTTACGTTTCGAAGTGGAAATAGCGCCCAACAATAAAAGGCAATAAAGCCCGCGGGCTTTATTTCCATTGCGAAAGACCAATAATGGCCTCGGGCTTTATTTCCCAAGGAAAGTGAAATAACGCGCGCTTGATTTATTTAACAAAAAAGGAAATAAAACACGCGAGTAGTATTTTCTCTTGCTTTATTGCTGATAAGCGAATTATTTGGAATTAAAAGTAAATTTTAGCTCTTTTTTTTAGCCTTCAATGCGATGCGCATATTTGGTTTCAGCATCTTAGGTTTTTCAGTGGTGCCGCGCAAACGCGGACGGCTGCGGCCAACAGGCTCGCTTCCGGATGTAGTCAGATTTTTCGAGAATTCTTGGGTTGTTGAAAGAGTACAGGATTCGTTCATGCGCGTTTGTATGTTCTTTCTTCTTCACAGTCTAAGTTCCCTCAGCCTCAGGGCACTCAGTGAAGCACTTTCCTAAAGAGATCAATCGGTCGCAATGAATGCCATCTACATTCAATGCTTCCGCTGACGATATACCTGAAAAATACCTAAAACTTTTGGCGTTCGCCTCACTTTAATACTTTAAACTCACATTTCTGGAAAGTTATAAGTATAAAGATAAAAAATACGCGAGCATCATTAGGTAATGTGCAGGTCATGGTAATAGCTTTCGGCAGAATTCCTTTAGTTCTTTCGCCCATTATTTTTACTAAACAAAGTGACCTATTATTAAACGACTGGCCTTTTTATAGATGTCATACCCGCTTTATTACACTTCCAAGAATTTTACTTTTTCCCTCACTCCGTTTTCCGGCTTTTAGACAACGAAATTAGCTCGAGCTACATACTACCACCTCATATCTCTCTCTCTCTCTCTCTCTCTCTCTCTCCCTGTTTTCACGTACCATTTATTTGTGTTACATTCCGCCATGGCGCGCATTCTTCCACCTTTTCATCGCAACTATACACATCGCTACACAACATTGGTCTAAGTATTAAGCTTTGTTTTATTTTTCTTTTCTTTCGTCCTTAGAATAATTATGTTACATAAATTGCTAAAGTTTTTCCATATCGTTGCTGTTATTGTAAAAGTAATCGCCGCATCCGTACTGGCCTGCTCCCTTCATCGGTGCGCTGTTGCTAGCGTTGATTTTTTTATGTTAATGTTGATGTACAGGCTGTTGTATTGTTATTGTAGTTTCTTATTGTAGTTATTCTTTAAGTAGTTATGGTGGTTATTATTATTATGCTTTTTGTTGTTGTGCTCATGTTGCGCGCGCTGCTCTGTGATTATGTAAGTATGTATGTAAGTATCGTACGTATAGTCATACGGACGTACGTATAGTCGTAAACTTTCCGCGCATTTGTGCTTTTCAATCTGCGCGCTTTCATAAGCTTAAACGCTCCTCCAGCCATCACATCCGGTCGCATCATCGCTCCTACTCCAGCGCGCTATGTTAAGATTAAGTGAAGTTGTACGCTTTATGTAACAACTTCCGTTGTTGGTGTTAGTGTTTTGTATACTCCCCCTTATTCTAGCCTATTATTGTTCCTCGTCGGCGCTGTGAAGTTTTAGTAGTCATCATCCGTAGTAGCATTGTATTAGTTTATATTTTGTTTTTATTCTTTTTCGTTTATTGTAATTCGTATTTGCTACGCATACATTCACGCTCATACACACCCACACAAAGTATACTTCCCTGTTGGGAAACGCACTAGTTAGTACTGAACTGGTTGGTTGGTTAGTTGGTAAAAGCGGCGCCTGAGCACATGCACCGGACTGAACTACTGCTGATAGCACCATTTTGATATGCTTTCCGTGGCATCCTTGATTCTATCTGCTTTCATGATTCGTCGGTTTCGTGAAACCATTTCGATTTTTCCACGAAGCTATTTAGGTAAGGAATGGTGCAATTGGAGGTCTGCCTAGAATTTTGGATGAAAAAACTCCCGAGTGTATAATGCCTTAGTCGGCCAAATCTGCTCGCCCGCAAAGATTGGATCATTTCTTTACTCT
>NW_023480533.1:0-2154 GCF_013731165.1 Rhagoletis pomonella | reverse complement strand
TTTTTTAACAAAACAAGTAAGAGCAGCGCTGTCTTCGGCTATGCCGAAGGCTTCATACCTTTCATGAACATCTGCAAATTTTAGTTTGACAGATTACTGATTTTGAATACATCTGCATACATCGATAGAGGAGTTACATACTTATATAAAAAATCGCCTCTAAACAATCAGAGGTATGGAGGATATACTTTATATGGCACCAATCTAAGTGATTTTCACTGCTATGTGATCGGTATGTAAACCGGTAACACAATTTATTGGGTTTAGTTTCCTACATAAAGGAGATATATCGCAAAAACTGGTATCTGAACAATCAGTGCTATAGGAGATAAAGCTTATACAGCATAGATTTTGACGATTTTCTCAGTAGACTTTGTATTATTATTTATAAAATATCTTACGAAATTTATCGGTTTTAGCTGTTCAAATAAAGGAGTTTTACAGTAAAATCCCATATCTGAACAATCAGATGTTTGGATGACATATGTTGTAGTCACCCGATCCTTGTTATTTTCACTGTAAGTATTCTGTTAATAATGAGTGAAAATGGTGCGAAATTTCATGTTCCTAGCTGCATAAATGGAGGAGATATGATAAAAGACCTCATATCTGAACAATCAGTTGTATGGGGGCTGCAGGTTATAGTGACCCGATCTTTGTTATTTTTGCTGTAAGTCTTCTGTTGATAATGAGTGAAAACAGCGCGAAATTTCATGGTCCTAGCTACATAAATGGATGAATTATAACGAAAAATCTCATATCTGAACAATCAGTTGTATGGGAGCTATAGGTTATAGTTACCCGATCTTTTTAATTTTCACTGTAAGTTTTCTGTTGATAATTATTGAAAACAGTGCGGAATTTCATGTTCCTAGCTATATAAATGGAGGAGTTATAACGCAAAATTTTATATCTGAACAATCAGTTGTATGGGAGCTATAGGTTATAGTGACCCGATCTTTGTAATTTTCACTGTAAGTATTCTGTTGATAATGAGTGCAAGTATTGCAAAATTTCATGTTCGTAGCTGCATAAATGGAGAAGTTATAATGAAAAATCTCATATCTGAACAATCAGTTGTATGGGAGCTATATGTTATAGTGGTCCGATTCTTCCGGTTCCGAGAAATGATTAATACATTACAAAAATACACCCACCTACCAAATTTGATCCGGATATCTCGAAAACTGAGACTAGATTGCATACAAACAGACAGACAGACGGACAGACGGACAGACGGACATGGCTAAATCAACTCAGCTCGACGTTCTGATCATATAAGTATACATTTTAATGGGTCTATCTCTTTTTGTTCTGGTACTTACAAACATCGGACCAAAGTTTTAATACCATTTCATGCTCATGAAAGGTATAAAAATTATAAAAATCGACGGTAAATCTTAGCTAATTACACTTTATTTTAATAAAATTTAATGTGCCACGAAACTGTATACTCAAAATTTTTCTAAGAAATCCATCTAAAAAGTTTTAAATTTTTACAAAAGCTTTTTTTTTAAATATTGCACAAAGTTTGAAACATAGATTTATACGATTTTTGTTAGAGTAAACCATATCTTGGCAAAAAAGGTAACTAAAATTAAATGACAAAAAATATATTATTAAAACTTGTCAATATGTGACGCGTTTATAATTTTGACACGAATTTTGGACGTTAAATATGGTAAATCAATTAAAAATATTGTAACCTAAGAAATAGGCATTTTGTTTCTATTACATAGTTGTAACAAAATGTGAACACTTTGTAAACATATAACATATAACGAAAAAATAAAATTTTGAGAATTTTTTTTTTAAAGCGACTTATAGTGTCTTCTACATTTTCTCTTATAATTATCTAGAGAAACCGGAAATACCATAAGATTCGTCGAAAAACTGTCGTCTGAACAATTTGACCACCTTAATGTACATATTTTAAAAGTTTAAATTTTTTTTTACAACTAGATGCCTAAAAATTTTTCTTGCCAAAAACCGGGACATTTCGCGTCTCGGTATGTGTTGTACCGGGACCGGGACATAGCTCTAAAATCCGGGACAGTCCCGTCGAAAACGGGACGGTTGGCAACCGTGACCTGCGGTCCGCTTTAAACTCTTGTTCCCGTGTCCGCAGTATTCGTCACAGCATTTTACCGAATA
>NW_023480532.1:0-2155 GCF_013731165.1 Rhagoletis pomonella | reverse complement strand
GTGCACGGTGTTGTTGGCTTCGTGGTGATAGTAGTACCCGCAAGTAAATTGGCAGTGCAACCTGCGACAGTATTCGTGTCCATGAGGCCGTCAACTTGACGTACAGTTTTAGAGCCACTAGAACTAGCAATCCCGCCAGAATCAACTTTGCGAGCAGGAGAGATGACGTTAACACTCTGAGCCGATGTGCGCTCAGACAAGACGCTTTTAGAGCCTAACGAATGAGGGGCAGCGGGAGCCACAACAGCACCAGGCGATGAACAGTAATTATTGTTGTTGTACGAAGCACTAGCACCAAACTCAGCAGCCAACAAACCCACATTAACAGCTGTCGAAGTGGTAAAATTCCACTGCGTTAATTCAACGGGCGTACCTGCTGAATTCACGTGGAGCCCTGGTGCTCCGCCGGCGCTGATGCCGGCCAACGCCCGACTTGTCAAGCGCAGTGCTGCTGGCTGCTTCTCGCGGAGCCCTGGTGCTCCGCCGGCTCTGATTCCGGCCAACGCCTGCTTGGGGCTGCGTTGGTGCAGGAAAACGTTTGTTGCCCGAAGCTGCTGACTGCACCCGATGCCTTGGTGGCTAGCAGGTCGAATTTAATTTAAAGAAAAAGTACTTGTGTTCGAGTTGAAGGTACGCGGGCGAATTCCGCCAATATATCTTTCACATTTTGACATAAGCCTAGCAGCTGTCATACATATGACAGGGTCGCATTCAAATATCGTAAATTCTAAGTTCTTAAATGTACTAGATTAGCCTAGGGCGTATTCATATAAGGTAGTTTGTAGTAATTCAGTAGGGTTGCAAATTATATGCTTTTATCGCATTACATCACCCTCCTTTGGAAAAAGAAGAATTTGGCAAAGTGATAAATTTTGCCATATTCTTCTTGCCCAAAATTTATAATTAGAATTAAATTGTTTTGAAGGAACGAATTTAAGAAATGCTTAGGGGATATTCCTCCCTCTTTCATTCGTTCGTTCAAATCAATTTAAGTTTTGGTAAATATTAGATATTTAAATAAAAGCTATTGTATTTACCTAATTATTATTACTTATTTTATTTATTAAAAGTTATTTAATTGGCAAAGTATCGTATTTGTAAAAAAAAATTAAGTAATTATTTTCGTGAATAACTTATGAGGCTATTTGATTGAATTTTACATAAATACATATTAATTGCTTATGAAAAATGGAATTTAAATTTTTTGTTTTAATATTTGTATTTAGATTTTCTGAGTTATAATTTTAACAATGTATGAAAAATGGTTTTGGTTTAATAAATTCATTTCATATTTTGGAACAAAGTCCTATATTACAATTTTGTGGAAAAATATATATATTTTTTTGAGGTAATTTTCATATTGAAAATGTATACATTTCAAATTATTATTTTTGTTTTTGTACAATTTTTATTTTAGTTGATGATAAAAAGAAAAATTAAAGGTAATTATATATACGTATATACATATACAAGAAAATTTTGTATTATTTTATTTTATGAATTCTAGTTTTGTGTACTGTTTTTTCTTTGTTTTTTGCTTCATCAAAAATTGTGACGTTTACACCGTCAATTTTTGTTATAACGTATGGCCCTTGGTATATGTTTTCATGCTTAAGCTGAAATTAGTCAAGAACGTAAACCTACCGGTACGTAAACCCGAGTCAGCTGACACGATCTGTCTTACCAAAGCGCCATGTAAATGAAAACTCAACACCGCAGAATTTTTCTGTAGTTGTAGCCCGTAGCGCAGAAATCTGCGGAATTTAGATTTTTCCGTGTCAGCTGATTTCTCCTTCTTTAGATGGTTGCCACTTCGTCAGTTTTGCAGATGGTAAAAAAGTTATAAGTTCCTATTCGAAATATGTTTAAAATATTTGAAATTTACTATTAAATAAGGTTTTTGTTGAAAACTAAGTAGTTTATATTTAGTTACAATCTATTATAGCACGAAAAATTGTGGTTGAAAGGGTAAGTTTATGAAAAGGCATTGAAGAGTGGCAACACTGTAGTAAGCAACACTGAGGGCTCCAGTAATCGACAAAATTCTGCGTATACAGACTGCGTTTAAGTATACGTTCTGCGTTCTCGACTAATTTCAGCTTTATTGCGTGCACGGTGTTGTTGGCTTCGTGGTGATAGTAGTACCCGCAAGTAA
>NW_023480531.1:0-2155 GCF_013731165.1 Rhagoletis pomonella | reverse complement strand
AAATTCCAAAAAGTTCCAATTTTGAATCACCCTAATGCATACATATGTACATAAGTATGTTCAAATTAAAATTGATATGGTAAAGTAATTTAGCCCTGTTTTTTATGGAAATCCTGCCTCTGTCTAGCCGAATTCCATTTTTCCAACGCTGTAGTGGCATGCACAAACAACAGCAAATCAATGATGTACATACATATGTGTGTCTATTTGTTGGGCTTCATGGGAATTCGGCACATTGTTTTCGCGAAGTTAATAAATTAGCAAGTGCGTTAAAGGCTGAGTTTTTTGGCTTATACAAAGTGGAATTTCGTTACTGAATACAAAAAAATCTTTAAAATAACATAACAGTGCGAAGTATTTAAAAATGCCTAAAGCTAAAATAAATTTGTCAAGACAAACGAGAGCCGCAAGGGCGGTGGCCCGTAATCGGAGAACACTTAAGTACTTAGTAAAAGTTAAAAAAAAAACAGTATTTAAACTGAATGACACTGTGTGCAAATTTGCATACATTAAGAGAGGAAACTGGTTAACTTTTTTAATATGCTTAAATTTAAACAAACATTTTTTAGAGTGTAGTTAATTTGGCAAATATTTGTTTGTGTATTTCCCTGACGAGCTGACGGTAATTATCCAGAATTGTATAATATGGCAATAATTGACAACTGATCATTGATACGGCACTGATTTGTGAAGATAGATCTTAACTTTTGTTATTATCACCAATCGATTACAACAAATTATATATACATACATATGTACTAGGGTTAAAATGGCCGCCCAGATGAATTATGGATACTAATAAAGGCAAAATTCTTCCCCTGAAGAGGTTTTCCCATTTGGGTTTCAATACGGTTTCTCCTTAACGCGAAGCACGCCGGGTATTTGCTAGTATTAAATATATGTTTTTCACCTTTCCGAAAGCTACCGCTACACTAAAAATAAAATCTGCGTAAATATAACGAAAACTTGCGTACATCGTACGAAACTTTTCGTCATTTTGAGCCACGAAAATTTTCGTTTATTGTACAAAACCGTTTTCGTACATACTACGAAAATATGAGACATCAGATCTTAAGTACATTTTACGAATGTATTTCGTACTATTTCACGTATAAAAAAATCCCAAAGTTTTCGTCTTTACACATTCATGTTTCTGGCATGCGGGGGACGATATGTACATGCCGATTTGTTTTACAAAAATTATTAAAAAAGCAGACGTCTCGGTTGCTCAGCAAACCGGTTAATCGTTTCTGCAATTATTTCACATTGATCGTCTAAAACAAATTTTCGTTGTATTTTAAAAATGCATAAACCTAAAGGTAAATTTTATAGGAAATTAAACTAACAATTTATTAAAACTAGTAGTAACCCCCTAAGTACGGGTGAGTACTTAGCTCAAAATTTATTTAAAGAACTTCGTGAAAGACAACAATTAATCTTGTATTGCTATACACCTGATAACCCAGGATAATTTTGTAGTTCTTAAAAGACATTACTCTACTCTAAGCTTCGTGCAGTGGTCCATGAGAAAACCGTCATCATTAAGGTATAGTCCAACCATTCACAATATCTGGTATTAGTCTCAATCTGAAACGCAATAATCATTGAAAATTGGCGCCGTTTATGGTGAAAAGCATTTAATATCACACTTTCAAACTACAGCTTTCTTAACCCCAGAAGCTTGATCTATTCGGGAGTAACGTAAAGCCTTAACAGACGCCGTAGAGGCTTATGTACTTAAAAGATAACCTGTGAGCTAAAATATACTAAGTCCTGTCTTATGTTTTTAAAGAATATTGAAGTTGTTTGACTAATAATAACACATAGTTTTATTAATAAAAACTTTAACCACATTTATTTAAAACAACAAAATAAACAGTAAATTTTGTGTTAAAATTAAAAAAAGCCCCATTCCGTATACGCCTCGCAGACGTAGATTATACTTTTAGGGTTAACCCTTTCAATTTTATACTTTTTACAGGTCTATTCTGCTCTGGTAACATAAATTTTATAACCGGTAATTAAAGTGTCTGTCAATTTTTAAACCTTTTTCGCATTCTGTGCTCTCTTGTGACCTGTAAATTTAGTTACCATTTCATAAGCTGGCAACAAAATATTGCCCCGTGAAATATGCAATACAGGAATTTCCACAAAT
>NW_023480530.1:0-2155 GCF_013731165.1 Rhagoletis pomonella | reverse complement strand
GGAAAGCTGAGCTGGAAGACAAATATAGAGAGGCGGGTTGAGAGAGCCTACACAGCTTATTATACATGTAAAAGAATATTCAGTAGGAACTGGGGATTGAAGCCAAAGCTTGTCCTCTGGATGTACACGGCTATCATACGACCAATACTAACGGATGTGGCGTTAGTTTGGTGGCCAGCACTAGATAAATAATACAACGTTAGGAAATTAGGCAGTATACAAAGAGCAGCTTGTGCGGGTGCTACAGGGGCAATTAAGTCGTGTCCATCTGATGCGCTTAATGTAATCCTGCATCAACTACCCATAGAGGTGGCGCTGCAGCACGGCCATAGTGGTATTCTTGTCAAGCTTATCGGATCATGGAACCAATCAGATTATATACCTCCTACGTCAGATTTCAGGAAAAGCTTTCAGGTGAAGTTTCCTTCAAGACGGGATTGGAGTAGGGGCAGGATAGTCGAGGAGAATTCCACTGAAATCTATACTGACGGCCTTCCGTATAACCCTTGGTGCCGTAGCTGTAATCTTGTGGGAAGTAAGGAAACGGTCCTTCACTATCTTTGCGAGTGCCCAGCATTGGCACAAATAAGGCAGATCACACTCGGGAGTTTTTCCATCCAAAATCATGGGGAAATTTCCAAATTCACCATTACTAACCTAAATAAATTCATCGGAAAATCCAAATGGTTTGACGAACCCAACGAAACATGAAAGCAGATAAAATCAGGGGTCCCAGAGAAAGCGTATCAAAATTCGTGCTTTCAGCACTAATTGGGTCCTGGGAACATACCCAGGCGACGCTTCTACCAACCAACCAATACAATTGGATACTTTATTTAAATAAAACAGAAAATTACCTTTAATTTTCATTTATAACCTGTTATGTAAAAAATCAAAAACCATAGTGTTTTTTATATTTCTATATGCCTTAGACTTCTGTTACATATACTTTAGCTTTATTTTTAACAGGGCTGTGGGTGAACAAGAACGAATTCATGCTTAAAACACTAATAAATATTTGTTTTATTTAAATACGGTATTCAATTGTATTACTAATTAGACATTTTTCTGTAATTTTTTTTTTATAAGAAAAAATTGGTATTTTTTCGTTTTAAGTGTTTTTTCTCCAATTTATATATACGAAGTATACAAATATGCATATTAGACGAAAGGGGGTTTGATCGCCTTAACAACGATGCCAATTTTTTAAAAATCGGTGAGTAATTTTTTGTTTAAATTTCTTTTGATAAAAAAAATTATTTTTTTTTCCTTACGTGTTTTTTCTCAAATTTTTATTCACGAAGTATACAAATATGCATATAAGAAGAAAGGCGGCCTCGCCTTTACAACGATACCAATTTTTCAAAAATCGGTTAGTGATTGTTATTGATTAAAATATTTTTTTATACAAAAAAAGTTATTTTTTTTTAAGTGTGTCTTTTCTCAAATTTTTATATACGAAGTATACAAATATGCATATCACAAGAAAGGGGGTTAAAAAATCGGTTCAAAATTTGAAGATATTAAGTTTTTAATTTTTCGAAGATCTGACCATTGACCCGTTATAGCACCTGTAATAAAAGTTTTCACAAAAAAATTTATATACCATATAAATAAGAGCAAAAGGCGGACCACGTCTGTATTTTTACTTTTTTTGCTTTTTTAATTAAAAATAATTTTTTACCAAATGTCCAGTTTCGAACTTCGAAGCCCTATATCTCGATTTCGGATGCTAACTTCGAAAAACGGAGAACTTCCTTTTTTTACTGATGACTCAATCTCTTAAAAAAAGTGGGTTTGGTCCAATACCCAGCCGAGTGCTGTACAGTGTTATTTATAAAGAAATTGTATCAAGATTTTTATCAAGTAAATGCTCCCCTCGCATTCTGGGTCAATATATATAAAATAAAAAGCTCGAGTTGACGATATTGCACAAACGATCAAACAATTTTTGATTTTTATGAAGCAAGACAATCTTGACACGATATCGTTCAGACGATTGTCGTCATACGTGATTCATGCCCTAGTTTTGATGTTCGTAGATGGTTTTAGGCATAGGTTTAGTAGTATATTTTGATAAAAAAGCAAGGCGAAAATTAAAAAAAAAATACTGAAATCATTTTAACTGGGACCGTTGATAACTGATGAACATACA
>NW_023480529.1:0-2155 GCF_013731165.1 Rhagoletis pomonella | reverse complement strand
GTTGCTCGGATTGGCATTGCTGCTGGTTTGCTTCGCTTCACTGCTGCCACTGCTGCATGCCGTTGTCGATGTTGTTGTTTTGCAACTATTGTGGTTTTAGTTGTTGCCGCCATTTCGTCTATTTGCATCCCATAAATTAAATTATGTTTGGAAATTATGCATGCATCGACATCCACTCCACTTCGCCGACGTTGTTGGTCGGACGTTTGCAGCGCCGATAGGGGCAGAGCCTGAGCCACAGGCAACAGCAATTCCTTGACCAAGGCTTGCAGAATTTCGAAGCCTTCAATAATTTCGCAAGCGTAAATATCTTTGAGTTCAATAGAAGGTGGTGAATACTACTACAGGGCAGTTAGTGGACGCGTTAACCGCCAACAGCATCACCAGCTCATCGCTTGTTCTGCCACCAGCAGCGCTAAAACTGCAAAGCCACGCTGGCGTTCATCTGCTGTTTGGCTGGGTTAGTAGCACCTCCATTGCTTCTTTCTACTTGAATTTATACTGGCCAAGGTATGTATGTATGTATGTATAAAAATGGTTTTCCTGTTGTTGTTGTTGTCGTTGTCGTTGTCGCTGTCATCATTGCACTAATTCACATTTGATGTTCATTGAATGCGTTTGGTCAATGAGGTTAAGTCTCAAGTACAGCCAGCATAGTGCTTTGTTGTTGTTGCTATTTGTTGTTCCTTTGCTATTGCTGTCGTTGTTATTTACTTGAATAATATTAGTGGTGATTTTAAGTGAAGAAAATGTAAAACGATTTTAAAATTTAATTGTGAAATGGGAAGATAATCTTTGGCCAGAGATTTCTACTTATCAACTTCGCATGTCACAAATCTTTTTGCACCCTGCGAAATATTTTGTAATACAATAGATATGCTTTTTATTTAACAGTTTAATAAAAAACGAACCGGAAGGCGAGACAAGATTTTTATAGATTTGCTACGAAACTTTCGATGGCGATGGGAAAATTATCTATTCTTTTGTAATCTGATAGATCGGCGAAAAGTTTGCCGGTGTCCATGAGTGTGAAAAGCTTAATTTCTGAAAAAACGCCCAAAACCTTTACTTTTTTTTATATAAAATTCGTGGAATCGACTTACCAAATCTTTTATTTTGATTTGAAATAAAAAAAACGCACGTTTGGCGTTTAATCGCCCAATCTGGACACTCGGGTCTAGAGTTCTAATGAGTATTATGACATCCATCAGCAGCTGGTATCCAAGTTCCTGGCTGCACTGCCTCGGGAGAAAACTCGAATATTGGTAGAGAGAATGTTGAAGACCTTATTACCCGCAACCAGATTTTAATGGAGCTTCAGATTGTTCAAACTATTGACCCCTGTTAGGCTTACAACGGAAAAAAAGATGACTTGAAATGTAACTTATGATGCCCCGAGGGCTAAATAATTAAATTCGGGTACGAAACAAAATAATTATTAAAAAAAATTCTCAATTCTACTAAAACAGTTTTTCCAAGCTGTCTCCAAAAAATTAATTATCGAATCTTTCTTCAAAACTTTTTCGTAAAAAAACGCATGTGTTTTTATAAAAAAAGATTTTCTACTGATCGGTAATTTTTTAAACATTTTTCTTCTTTAATAACAATTTTTCCAATTTTTTTGTTGTTGTTTTGTTTTTCCCCATAATATCAGCTTTTCTTAAAAAACTACTTTTCCTTTGAAATTTGTATACTAAATATAATTTCAGTTTAGTTTTTATTCCCATAAATAATTTTTCCCCAATGAAATAACTTTTACCGAAAGAATATGTTTTGGCCCTAAAAATCTGTGTTTATACTAGGAGCTTTTGAAATCTCTCTTAAAAGCAATGCTTCATATTTTTTTTCCTTTTAATTGTTTATCTTAAAAAACATTTTTTTCTAAAAAATTCCAATTAAAAAAAAGATACAGTGAAACCTCCCTTGGGCGGACACTCACCGTCAGTCATTTTTTGTCCGCCCAAGAGAGGTGTCCGCTTAATGGAGGGGAAGCCTGTTTTAGAACTTTTTAATGTTTTAATTAATTGAATAGTCACTATTTCTTATTTGAATAAAAGATATTGATATTACATCGTTCAAACAAAAATGTGCATGTATTTTTTCAAAAATGCACATTTCATTTATGTGCGTAAGTACATATTAAGTAATAACAAAA
>NW_023480528.1:0-2155 GCF_013731165.1 Rhagoletis pomonella | reverse complement strand
ACTTCCTATTAATAAATTAAAGTCTATTAAAAATTCTGCTTTAACATTGTAGTTTCTCACTGTTGTTGTTGTTGTTGTTGTTTAATGTAGAATTGCGGTATGCTATTGAAAAGGTCACGTCTTCAACGCAAAATGAACAATGTCAATTTAAATTATTTTATTTATTTAAATGCAAAGATTATACAAAAAGCGGCATTTATTAAGAAGGAAAATTAAAAAGTCGGCTGTCTATGCTTCTGCACAAATGCATATATAGATATATGTACATACATCCATCCATATACAATGTATATCTTGTATACATATGCATGCCGACATACTTACATATGTACATATGTATTATATTGACGTTTATGTGTTTTCTACATTGTATACATAGATATATAGGTATGTATGTATCTACATACATACGTACATGAAAATATAGCCAGCTGGAGCTCTTCTATAAAACGAGGGTACCATTTGTTAATACACTTTTAATAAGCAAAATAAAAATATGTAAAAAGAAGTAGAAATCGCTTAGGCGGTTACTGCGCCAATCAAGAAGAAAAAAGAAGTAAAACTCAGCTCGGAGTAGGTACAGATTTATCTGCGCATGGCTATTAAGGATAGATTGGCGGCCACCAATTGCCTACTACGATTTAACATTGTACCTACTTAATTATATCTTTATAGATATACATTTCATATGTCTACTACAACCATGCCGCTCTCCTTGCCATTTATGAATTCACATTTTTGGAGCATTAGGAGGGTGATTGAGGTTTAAATAAAATTGCCAATGTACGCATATAAATATGAAAAAAAAAATAATAATTTCAAATGGTTCGCATTCCATTTGTTGTGGGGGTTGTGGTTATATGGTGGCCACAGAATTAGGGAAACAAATTCTTTGAAAGTTTTGACCATTTAGCTTTTCATTATTTGTATTTTATTTACTTATTCTTGTAGCAAAATATAAACTGTACCACAACGAATATAATGTGACTCAAAGTTTCAAACCTTGTGCAAGGTTTATAAAAATTCGTCAAATCTCAAATTTTTAATCAGAATTTTTTGAAAAAACTCAGATATGAGCCATTCTTTTTTAAGTTGAGTTAAGTTGAGTGGATTTCGTAAAAAAAAATTTTGTCATGGCTCCGATTCGCTTAAAATTTTTTTTGGGTTCCATACATGAAATAAGCTAACACATGTTCGAGGATTTTTTTTTATCCTTGTTTAATTCTCTATAAAAAACGTAGTTAAAAAATGGGGGGTTTTCAAGAAGTATTTTTAAAATTTTATTTTTTTTTATGACGAGATGGTTTTGTGAGAATCAATAATTTTTTGTAATTTTTTTTTCGAGAACTTTTGTTAAGATGTTGGTTAAACAAATGTAAAAAAAGTGAAAATTTATTGCGGATTCCTATAGAATACCTATCCAGAAAAAATATTTGTATGGCAAGATTTTTCTGTAAGGTGACAAACTCCGAGAAATGGGCGTGGTAATTGCAAGACTAAAGTTAGCAAAATTAGATTTTATTGCGGGTTTCGGCAGAATATCGCTTCGTTAACAATATTTGTTCCGAAGAAAAGAATTAAAAAAAAAATTCCTCGAACACGTGTTAGTTTATTTCGTGTATAAACCCATAAAAAAATTTGAATTTGAAAAAATACTAAAATTGAATAGACTACAAAACTGCATACTCGATTTTTTTCTAGAAACTCCGATTTAAATGGTTGAGATTTTATTGACCATTTTTTGAATTTTTGTAAATTTTCTACAATGCTTGAAAATTTGAGTTGCATGGTTTTCCTTGTGGTATAAGCTATATTTTTGTAAAAAAATAAATGGCATATAGACACAATTTTGTTCGGGTGCATGACAAAAAAAGTTGTTGTTTTTCCACTGGAATTACAATTTTTTTTATATGTACATATATTAAGACTTGTCCCATAATGTTTCGGAAAAACTATAAGACTTCCGTGAGTTAGACCGATTTGAAACTATGTACCTCCAAAAAAAAAGAAAAAAGAATGCATATTTATTTGAAATATTAACAATAAAATTACCTCAAATGCATACGCCCTTATGTAAGTATGTATGCACATTAGACTGCATCGCCCCCCATACAAAGAAAAATCGGTACTATTTTTCCATTAGAATTATAAAATC
>NW_023480527.1:1500-2155 GCF_013731165.1 Rhagoletis pomonella | reverse complement strand
AAAGCCTGGTTGACACTAATCCCCGGTTAGACATCGTTATCGACGTTACCGACACCGTGTTATATGCATGGAGTAGAAAACGTCGATAACGATGTTAACCTATGATTAGTGTCAACCAGGCTTTGAGCAACCGACCCTTAAATATGTAGGTGTCTCCATTTGTGTCACAACAGCAGAACTCATGCCTCAAGTTTGGGGAGAAGCTCGGCCAAACACTTAGGCTGGTTACTCAATGTCTGGTTAACGCTAATCCTCGATTAAACATAGTTATCGACGTTACCGACTCCCTGTTGTATGCATGGAGTCGTAGACGTCGATAACGATGTTTAACCGCAGATTAGTGTTAACCAGACATTGAGTAACCGGCCCTTAGAAAAACATTTTAGCAACAAATATTTATTTGTTTACTTATTTTAAGGTAGATGGCAATCTTCTGGTTTCACATTTTGAGTACAAAAAACTCAACCCTGATACAACAATTAGTATTAGTACTGAATGATAATGACAGATTGCAATCACATAAACGTACAATCATACATGATTGAGTTTTTCTTTTGCATTCACATTCTCTATGTGATTGGATGTCAACCATTCCATAACACACTACATATTTTGTGTTTACAATTTGTAACCAATCTCAAGAGTGGTTGTTAAA
>NW_023480527.1:0-1400 GCF_013731165.1 Rhagoletis pomonella | reverse complement strand
TTTTGTGTTTACAATTTGTAACCAATCTCAATAGTGGTTGTTAAATTTTTTAAATGAAACAATCACATTTTTGAAACGAAAAAAATGAGAATGCACACTCAATTGATTCAATCATTACACAGCTCTGGTGTCAATGATGTTCCATGAAATGTGTGGCAGGTTTAAATCGCCCAAAACAATCATAGAATCGGATGCCGTAAGCATTGCATTTACGGTCTCAAGTAAAGAAACTAGCTGCATATATACTGATACGGCAGAATTAGGAGGGATGTAGCAAAGAGCTAAATAAATATAAATCTTTCCGGCCTGTATACATTTAAATTCGGTATATTCAATGACAGGAACACTAACTTCCTCGGATGGTATCGATGAATGCACCGCAAAAAGAACACCACCGCCGATTCTGCCCTCGCGGTCACTCCTGTATATTTGATATTCATTTGGAGAATTTGATATTCATTTGGAAGAATGTTTCGGTCAAGGAAATAATATTATAATTGCAGTCAAAACCTTTTAAATATAAGTCAGTTAATTTGGTATTCAAGCCTCTAACGTTTTGATAGTAAATACTTAAATTAGACTAGCGAGTTTGTTTTTTGAATCCGAATTAAGATTGGAAATTTTAGCTACGTTGTTATTACTTTTATTAGGTTTATACTCAAACTCGCGAACAAACGCCCCGGTCGGCCAGAATGAACTATTTAGTAGTGAATCAAAATCTTCGGAAGCTACATCAATTTTAAAAGTTGAAATATCGCGATCGTATTTAAAATTAAATTTACGAATAAATACATATTTAGTTCTAATTTTAGTCGATATGTATGACTTTATATCAACCGAAGAAGTATCTTTAGCAAATCTAGAGACAAAGATTGATCTTCTCGGAGGAATTACAACCAACTTTTTGGTAATGATGTCTGATGTGCGGGGCTCCGAGTTATTCGGAGGAACTAAGTTAGACAGTGCAGCTGCAGATGTTGATGCCAACATTTTTAAATCAACGGTTTGACTATTTTTAGATGTAGACCTAGTGGATATGGCTTTAGATAGCGAAGGCTGCAAGCCTGAGGGCATGGAGAAGAAAGATTAATAAGTTCCAAGGACTGGGATGGGAGATTTTTCTGACTAGATTTCGTGGCTGTCTTTTTAGGTGGACTAATAACACGCCTACCTTTATTCTCTCGGCTATCCTCAGAGTGTGGAGGGTTGTCGAGGCATGTGAAAGACCTAAACATATTTTCGTAATGCTTAAATTTCTCAACAAGCACCGACAGATCCTTCCCTATCTCAGAAAAACCATTTCTGGACCGCCTAAAGAATTTAAATAAATCAACTTCGGTTGATCTACATTTTTGACAAGACCAACGAAGACCCTTTCCCTCATTAATAGCGTCTAATAC
>NW_023480526.1:0-2155 GCF_013731165.1 Rhagoletis pomonella | reverse complement strand
AAAAAAACAACATAAAACTGCACTGCCATGGCAACCAGTGTTGCCATTTTAGCCGTTTTCCGGCTAGATTTAGCCGGTTGCGATAGCAAACAGCCGGAGAAATTTCGATCTAGCCGGCAGCCGATTTGATAGCCGTTTTGCAGAAAAAATCTAGCCGTTTTTAGCCGATTTTGCTATTTGCCTTGTTTTCTTAAATTTCAAATATGTATATATGTTTCCATTTTTGACTAAGCGACCCAAAATCTGTTAGAAATGGCTACTAGCCTTATCGTGGAGAAAATTTTCATGTCAGGCAGGATTGTATGAAATTGGGCCGATTTCGCTTATTTTTATTTTAAACGAAGAAGGGATTTTCTTCATAAAATGTTTGTTATAAATGTCTTAATTTTAAGTGTGAAGTTTTATTCGAAAACTTAGAAAATAAGAAATTGTTTGACTGTTAAGACTCTTAAGATGCGTTTGTGTTTGGATATAGTGCCAACAAACAGAATAAATATTACATGTAGATATTGTCTTCCCGGATAGCGCATATTCAATTCTGCCTAAATTAAAAAACATAACTTCTGCCCACTCCCTAAGGTTTAAGGTAATGGAAAAATTGATATTTTCAAGCACTATGTACACATATGTATTTTTTTAAACAAACGTTTTTGTTGAGAACTTATTCAAATTCCAAAAAACCGAATGCCAACTTAAATTAAAGGAACCAACACTGAAGTGAGTCAAAATGAAAATAATAGAGCACAAATTTTTATGTAAAGCAAAACTCGCTGGGAATCCTACGAGACATCTGACGGTCATATGACCGGTCATCTAAATGGGAGATCTGCAGTCTTTTGGCATCATATTTTACATTAGAATTAAAGGGATTTCTGAAAAATCTGACCAGTTCTTTTGTGTAACTGTGATTTTGCATCCCTTGTCATCATATGGCCTCGCTTGATGTTAACTTAAGGTCGTTGTTTTACTGCCTTAAAATTGAAGGGAAATTTTTACAGCGTGTTTTATGTGTATTGGTTTCTATTTGAGTGTATTGAGAATCGGTCAGTCTGAAAAGGCCTTGTAGGGAAGACAATAGGTTTGTTCGTCGAAAATCCAGCGAGAATTATCACTCAAAATATCAGATAGTAAATAATAGTAGACGACTTCGTTTATTTGGGAACCAGCATTAACACCAATAATAATGTCAGCCTTGAAATCCAACGGAGAATCACTCTTGCCAACAAGTGCTACTTTGGGCTGAGTAGGCAATTGAGAAGTAAAGTCCTCTCTCGTCGTACAAAGATCACACTCTATAAGTCACTCATCATGCCTGTGCTGGTGTATGGCGCGGAAGCATGGACAATGAAAGCATCTGATGAGGCGGCTCTTGGAGTTTTCGAGAGAAAGATTCTGCGAAAGATTTACGGACCTTTACGCGTTGGTGATGGCGAATATCGCAGACGATTTAACGATGAGCTGTATGAGCTTTACAACTATATAGACATAGTGCAGCGAATTAAAATTCAGCGGCTCCGCTGGCTTGGCTATGTCGTTCGGATGGACAGAAACGCTCCTGCTCTGAAAATATTCAACGCGGGCCGCGATGCTGGGAACAGAGGAAGAGGAAGGCCTCCTCTGCGTTGGAAAGACCAGGTGGAGAAGGACTTGGCTTCACTTGGCATTTTCAATTGGCGTCAGTTAGCACAGAAGAGATATGACTGGCGTGCTGTTTTGGACTCGGCCAAAATCGCTTAGGCGGTTACAGCGCCAAATAAGAAGAAGAAGAAATAATAGTAATAAATAGTTTTTTTTCGAGTACCTTTCAAATCATTGGAATTAACTAAATTAATTAAGTAAACAAGTATTAACTTATATTTTTCATTTTAAAATCGCTCCAGTTTGTAAATTTTTAAATTTAACGAACTTGTTTATTCAAATTATCGTCGACAAAAAATCCAACCATGTGCCACAATCATATCTTTTTCCTAATTGCAATTTCTTGCTGGCAAAATTTTTTCCGGCTCGAATTTGTAACTTCTCTCCAAGAAAAAGTCTTTTTACTCGTGATTTATTTAAATAAAACATGTGAAATTTAGTTGAAACATTTTAGCCGTTTTTAGCCGGTTTTATTTGCCAATTTAGCCGGTTCATCGAAAAAGTTCTGGCAACACTG
>NW_023480525.1:0-2155 GCF_013731165.1 Rhagoletis pomonella | reverse complement strand
AATGCTGTTTTGAACATATTAACCACAGCGTTATTAGCGTGAAAAAAAATGCTTGCAACTGTTCAATAATTCGTATCTTTAACTGTTGTGTTCCCTGTATATTGCACCGCACATTCAGCTGATCCACCATCGACGAAATGAAATATATTTGCAGAAATTGATGGGGTTCATCTGCTGTTGGCGCCATTGAACCATGCAAATGCTCTATCTTAAAGCATTCATGAACAGCTTTCATTTGATACCCATATTAAACAAATACATCCTAAGGTTACCCGGGTCCACGTTTTGGTCTGTATCTCGAGACCCAAGTCACCCAGCTATATGAAAAGTGCTCAATCTTAAAGCATTCATGAATAGCTTTCATTTGATACCCATATTGAACAAATACACCCAAGGTTACCCAGGTCCACGTTTTGGTCTATATCTCGAGACCCTAGTCACCCAGCTATATGAAAAGTGCTATACCTTAAAGCATTCATGAACAGCTTTCATTTGATACCCATATTAAACAAATACATCCAAAGGTTACCCGGGTCCACGTTTTGGTCTGTATCTCGAGACCCTAGTCACTCAGCTATATGAAAAGTACTCAATCTTAAAGCATTCATGAATAGCTTTCATTTGATACCCATATTGAACAAATACACCCAAGGTTACCCAGGTCCACGTTTTGGTCTATATCTCGAGACCCTAGTCACCCAGCGATATGAAAAGTGCTCTATCTTAAAGCATTCATGAACAGCTTTCATTTGATACCCATATTAAACAAATACATCCTAAGGTTACCCGGGTCCACGTTTTGGTCTGTATCTCGAGACCCTAGTCACCCAGCTATATGAAAAGTGCTCAATCTTAAAGCATTCATGAACAGCTTTCATTTGATAGCCATATTGAACAAATACACCCAAGGTTACCCAGGTCCACGTTTTGGTCTATAACTCGAGACCCTAGTTATTTTTTACAAATTTTCTTTGCTACAAACCTCACGGAGCCCGAGCCCTTTCCAACGAATGCAAAACCGTGGGAATCGGTTCGGCGGTTCTTGAGTTATAAGATTACCAAGGAAATGTAACTTCTTTTTATATATATAGATTATATAAATAGGCAATCATGTTTCCTTTACACCCCTTTTTCGGCTAAACTGTACTTCTAAGGTATAAACAATTATATATCATTAGAAAGGTATTTTGATGCTGATGTGCAGGCAATTTTTAAAATTTCAAATTAGTTTAAAATAGAGCGAAAAAATCAATTCAAAGGTCACACCAATACCAATGCCATACATGTACATGGTTGGGGCGGAAATGCCTCCTAAATGTATGCTTTAATATTGATAGTGAATTAAAGAAACCTAAATATAAAGACAAAGAGGAAGGAAAATTTAAATACCTAACCTAATAACAATGGTGGGGGTGAATATGTAAATGAAGAAAAGAATGGACATATATAGATCAGGATAAAGGAAAGGATAAAGATGAAGAAGAAGATGAAGACCAAGACGAGGAAGAAGATGAAGATGAATATGAAGATAAGGATAAAGATAACTTATCTTAACTTAACCCCTTAACTTAACTTAACTCACCTCAACTCATCTCACCTCCGCTTAAAAACTTACTCCACCTGAGTTCGCTACACATTAATTCACCACACCTTAACTCCCCACACCTAAATCCACCACTACTTCACTCCCCACACCTAAATTCACCACACCTTAATTCACCACACCTAAATCCACCACACTTTAATTCACCACACCTTAACTCACCACACCCCAACTTTCTCACCACATCTTAACTCACCACACCTTAATTCACCACACCTCTTAAGACCACCACACCTGAATTCATAACACCGTAACTCCCACACCCAATTCCACCACACTGCAACTCACCACAGCCAATTTCAACACATGACAAGATATCACTAAAGAAACAATGTAAAGAAAAAGAGGAAGGAAAATTTAACTACCTGACCTAATAACAATGGTGGGGGTAAATACGTAAATGGAGAAAAGAATGAAGATATAGATCAAGATAAAGGAAAAGATAAATATGAAGACGAAGGTGAATATGAAGATGAAGATGAAGATGAAGATGAAGATGAAGATGAAGATAAAGATAAAGATAAAGATAAAGATAAAGATAAAGATAAAGAT
>NW_023480524.1:0-2156 GCF_013731165.1 Rhagoletis pomonella | reverse complement strand
AATATAATAGCATTTTATGTTGACCCACCTAACACGCTTATCTGCCCACCTGATCGTATGCTAATTGAATATTCATATTGACTGTGTTGCAGTGACTTTATCTTATCAACGAATGCGTGGCAAAATAAAATTGAAAACGTATTGCATTTCTTTTTCAGTCTCCAAAAAAAACCAATATATTCATAAAAAAATCTGTAGGTTTTCATTCATGATCGGAAGTGATCGTCGGACATTTCGCTTATCGGTTGGCTATTAATTGTCTCGTGCGCGTAGGTTGGCCATTACCAATGCATTGCACTCAAAGTAATGTGGCCAACAATTTACTAGACAAGCTTGTCAACAATATTTTGAAACTTATTTACATATTCGTCAACAGGCCAATCAATCAGATTTGAATATTTAAGTCAAAGTAGAATCTTGTAATTACATAGTTGAATAGTGCGATCACGCGAAGAGTGGCAATATAGAGTTAATAATTAATAGGCGATCATTGAGTTGAACTTCGAAACATGATTTGTTTTCATTGAGAGATCTCGAATTTTCTATGATCTAATTAAGGGACAATTAATTCGGATGCGAAAAGACTTATTGGCAAAATAAATTCATTGTTTAGTATAACGCTTGATGTCATTTGCATACCAATTTTGTTTCGCTTCATTTTCCGATTCATGAAAGGCAAAACAAATTTTGCGAGTTATCAACATTTTTTTTTAAATATATTTTTGGCATTTTCGAAAAAAACCAAAAATTTCTCGCGCGGTTATAAATAACACGTTAATATTTGAAATCGAGGGGAGGCTAACGATTCACGCACAAATAACCTATCGTCATAGCATAGTATTTATATGTACCATGAGTTTTCTTTTTCCGATTTTTCCGAAGAAACTTGGGATTTCCTTCAGAATCCTTTGCCATTTTTTCGTATTTTCATATTTTTTTTTACGAAATTTTTCGGTGTTTTTTTTTTAGAAGCCACTGGATTTTTCCGGAACATTCTATATTCCGAAAATTTCGAGATTACTCCGAAAATTTTCGAGATTATTCCTAAAATTTCGAGATTATTCCGAAACAGAGTATACCTATTACGAAGCTTTTGCGATCGATCACTCCGAAAATTTCAAGATTACCCCGGAATTTTGAGATTACTCCGAAACTTCCCAGATTACTGCAGAACCTTCTCAATTGCCCCGAAACTTTCGGGATTACTCGTTCGAGATTACTACGAAACTTTGAGGTTATTATGAAACTTTGGAATTATTCCGAAGCATTTGATCACTTCGAAATTTTCAAGATTATCCTGAAACCTTCGAGATTACACCGAAATTTGCCAGATTGCTCCAAAAGTATCTAAATTGCTCCGAACCTTTCGGGATTATTAGGGAACGTTCGGGACTACTACGAAACTTTGAGATTACGCGAAATTTTTTCGCGAATTTTAAGATTTTTTCGGAACTTTTGGGATCTTTTCGGAGTTTATAGGGTTTTTGAAACTTTCGATATTTTTTCGGAAGTGAGAAATTAAAAACAATAAAACATGCTATGTAGACTAAATTAGGAACTGTGTACAATTCTGGTATCAAACTAACTGTAGTTTAGTAAATTGTATTTTTCTGAGCTTTGGGGGTTTTCGGGGCATGAGGGATTATATTAGATTCGTTCGGTTTTTCCTGAATACCTCGGGATTTTCTGGGAAGTTTTTTGGGAATATCTCGGGATCAGAGCTTTAGGATTTTTTTTCGAACCTTTGGTAGTTTTTCGAAATTTTTAGAGAATTCCTCAGCATTTTTTCGGAATCTCTTTGGAATTTTTTGGCAACATTCTGAAAATTTTTGGAAACAATCTAGATTTTTTTTTCGTAAACGTGGAGCTTTCTCGTGTTTAATCTTTCTGAAATTTTCGAAACCTTACGTACATTTTTCGGAATCCTTTGGTATTTTTTGGGAATCCTAGAGTTTTTCGGAATCATTCGCAAATTGTGCGGAATCTTTTGGAAATTTTTCGGAATTCTTCGGAGTTTATCGGAATCTTTCAGAAATTTTTCAGGATTTTTTCAGAATCCTTTAGAAGTTTTTCGGAATTATTCGGCAACTTTTAAGAATTCTTCCTTCAGGAAATCGGTATTTTTCTTTTGCCTTTTTGGGGAATTTTCGCGATGA
>NW_023480523.1:0-2156 GCF_013731165.1 Rhagoletis pomonella | reverse complement strand
CGTTCGTTTGGCGATTCTACCGAACCGATTTCAAAACCAAGAACACCGTTGGAAAGGAACTTTCCCGTAGATGCGCAGAGTTTTTATGGTTTCACAATTGGTTGAAAATTACGGCCAAAACCGTCGTCTCAACATTTTCGTATTTGTGTATAGATGTTGCTGCAACATGTTCAATTTGACATGTTTCGCATGTTGTTTCACTTCACATTTGAAATTAAGCTTTGAAATAAAGATATTGTTTAGTTATAGATAACTACATTATATCTACATATTAAGTACCCAAATTCATTGGTACTATCTTTTACATTTTGCACCATCACTGGTAGCATTTAATTATATGTACCATCACTGATAATATCAGCTGCGCATAATTGCTTAGCTCTTCTTTATGCTAATTATTTGTATCTGCGCATGTCCACATATATGCATACTTGCATACATATATACGTAAACGTTTGCTTGCTATCAATCTGTGCTCCCGCTACTGCATTGATAGCATTCAATGCTAAAGAACCGGTTTAGAGTTTTGAGTGACTTTGATAATGCGCTGTTATCATATTTGTACATACATACATACATACATTAGCATAACTGTATTAGACTGGCATATGTACCACTAAATCAGGTGATCTACATCCATTTATACCGTATGCCATTTTACTTATTAGCTGGAAGAAATTTTGTAAGCTAAGATTTTATGTTCTCACTTGCATTTTGGTCATCTTGGCAAGCGCTAGCATATGCACTTAAAGCATTTTTAGTAAAACGCCTGCATATTTTTCTTGGTGTTTCGCGCATACATACTACTCGTTTATTTTAATATTGTATAGAGCGCTAGCATATAGCAGCGAATACAAATCAATAATTATTGTTAAATAAAATTGGAAAAGCCTACAAACTATTTTTATCGTACTTTATCTCGCATTTAATACGGGTCAGTAAAAAAGCTTATTCCCCCCAGAACAGATATGTAAATATGAAGATGAAGAAAAGAAAAAAGAAGGCAAAAGTGAAGATAAAGACGAAAATGGAGACAATGACAGGTACATAAGAATTAGGGTAACTGAAAGGATAAGAACATTTCTTGAATTTATGAAGTGAAACTTCTATACGCCAGTTGGTTGGTTGGGAGTAAATTGTCAAATTCAAGGGGAATAATGCACATGGAAATGGTTCTCAGCTATTTAGCGGTTTGAAAATAAAAACAAAAACAAAGATGCCTAGAGGTACAGGCAAAAACGAAGATCAAAGTAAATCTAAACACTTTAAGGTAAATGTGAACAGGAATATACAAAAATATAGATAAATATGAAGAAAAGGATGAGGATGAAGATAGATATTGTTATCGATATAAAACTCAATATTTTTCTGGATATAATAATCGCTATTGTTATCGATAAAATAATCGATATTATTTTCGATACTGTTATTGATTAAATAACCGCTTATAATAATCAATATAATAATCGATATTTTTATCGATACAATAATGGATAATGTTATCGGTATAATAATCGATTAAATAATTGATTTTGTTATCGATTTAGTCATTTATATTGTTAGAGATATGTACAATAATCGATACCGATGATTGTTATATTTATCGATGAATTAATCGATTTTGCAATCGTTGTATTTTTCTATATCGATATTGTTATCGGCATTTTTATCGACACAGTTATCAACAGGCTTATCGATAAACTAATTGGAACATGGAATGTGATCACATTACATGACATCACATAACATTTTATCACATGATATGAAGAGACATCACATGATATTACATCACATAATATGATATCACATCACACGATATCACGTGACATGTCATTATATGATATGACATCATATTATATGGCATGACATCACATGACTAGACATCACATGATATGACATCGTATGACATGACATGGCATTACATGACGTGGCATCACATGATATGACATCATATGGTATGACATCATATGACAGAGGTTATGACAACACATGACATGACATCCTATCACATCACATAAAATCACGTTACATCTTATCACGCCCTCGCACCTCATCTCATCTACGTGAGTAGAAAAAGAAAAGGTAAAAGCAAAGATGTGAAAGATAAAAAACAAAGATCAAGACCAAGGTAAAGTTACCGATTTCAAAACTAAAAA
>NW_023480522.1:0-2156 GCF_013731165.1 Rhagoletis pomonella | reverse complement strand
AGTTTTACTATATTTGGCCCCTAGTTTCGTGAATATTTTGTTTTTTTCGTGTGTTTTGAAATTTTTTTTAATTCTTGTCGCACGGTGGTACCAATTAACTCTGTTCAATTAATAATACATGGAGCATTGCATTATGATGCTCCGATGAAGTGTTTGAAGTTGGAAAAATTGTTTAAACAAGCCGCAGTTCATAATTAGATTTCATTTTGCGTGTCGTAAGGTCAACTGTCAATTATCACGTTAATGCGCAGCGCTGAACTTATTACAGAGTTCCTATGTATGCACATCCACATGATTGTATGTGATGTGAACCTAATTGTATTTACCGTCATGTGATCTGACGAATCTATCGTTATGACCGCTGCAAAGGGACCATTAAAATCTGACTAGGTTATTATTAACTGATACATATCTAATATTATATAAGAGCGAAATTTCACTATAAACTAGGGTGATGGACCCGGTTTAAACCGGTTTTATTGGATATTTTCAGACTAGAGGAAAGTTCCTCCCTCAAAAGGTTTCCTAGTAAGTTAAAAAATGTACTTAACCATTTCTTTTATTTCATATAGGGCCTTTCCACCGAATATTTGAATGCTATCGTTTCCATCGCCTGTCTTGTAGGGAGAGCTTAAAGTTCGTTTTTTCCATTGAAAGGGATTGGCTTCTAGAAAAGCTCTAATGTTTTTTTTTTTGAATAGGGTTACCACCTGTTAATAAAATTACTATATTCAATCACAATAAGCGTAGGCATCAGATCTGCACCGTCACTGTCAAAGGAAAAGACTTAGCCTCTACATGTGCAACAATGTATTATTTTTCTGAGTAGGGTTGCCCCCTATTAAAAAGTTAAAAGATTTTCGCCGTTCATTGTATTACCAAATGAGATGCCAAATGAAAGGGCCTGGCCTTCGCATGTACAAAAGCTTTCATTTTTTGAATAGGGTTGCCACCTATTTAAAAATTACACGTCAAAGCATACGCTTCTTGACTCCCACGTCACTGTTGACAGTTACAAGTTTGAAAAAAGGGACGACTTTGTTTACTCGGGAACCAGCATTAACACCAATAATAATGTCAGCCTTGAAATGCAACGGAGAATCACTGTTGCCAACAAGTGCTACATTGGACTGAGTAGGTAATTGAGAAGCAAAGTCGTACAAAGATCCGACTCTATGGGTCACTTAATGAAAGCGTCTGAGCTCTTAGAGTTTTCGAGAGAAAAATTATGCGAAAGATTTACGAGCCTTTACGCGTTGATGAGGGCGAATACCGCAGACGATTCAAAGATGAGCTGTATGAGCTTTAGAACGATGTAGAAGGAAAGTTTTAGAGGGAAGAAAATGCGCCTCGGGGAAATTCAAAATCCGTTATCTATGTAAATAGTTTTATATACATAAAACCATATCTTAAATTCAGCTACCAACGCCAATGCAAACCTGTGTATGTGTATGTCAATATGTCACTATGTTTTGGTGCCAAATGACAAACAACAACTAGAGTTAGTTAAAAGTTTAAGTGGAATGAAAAATGTAATCCCTCTGAAATGTTTACTCAATAAAAATACACTATCTACAATTGGCATTGAAAAACTAAATTACAATAAATAAATTTAGGGCTACGAATGGGAAATCTAAGGGAAAATGGCATGCCCTTGGGGGTTAACTACTGCAATAACCTGGCAACACTGATCATGTCTGAAAGTATTCAACGCGGCTCGCAATTCTGGTAACAGAGGAAGAGGAAGGCTTCCTCTGCGTTCGAAAGACTAAGTGGAGAAGAACTTGGCTTCACTTGGCATTTCCAATTGGGGTCAGTTGGAACAGAAGAGAAATGGCGTGCTGTTTTGTACAGCGACAATAAAGAAGAAGAGAAATAACAACAAAAATTTTGGTAAGGAGCAGAATTAGTGTTTTGATAGCAGCAATAGAAGGTGTTTATTGAATCCGGTAATCTATTGGCATCTGTCCGCGAGACACCCACACATTGTGATAAAAATATATATCCAACTAACAGACACGATTTCTACCGCGAATTAAAACTAGGCTCTAGGAAGATTGGACATGTTGGCCCTCCTCAATATAAATTACAACAGTAATTAAAGTAAGGAAAGCCAAACGAAGTGATGGGAATATTTCTCAATATGAGCAACCCCC
>NW_023480521.1:0-2157 GCF_013731165.1 Rhagoletis pomonella | reverse complement strand
AAAATTTCATCCCTGCACCTTGACCGAAGTGGAAGATTCTTCCCCCTTTTGTTTCGTCGTTTTTTCTCAAAATCTGGAGTTGATAGAAACCTTATACTTACGGACTCTTAATTAGCACCAAAAAGCCTATCAAAAATATCTTTAACATTTGCCGCACCAAAATCAGTGTTGTTTTATTTAGAGTATTCAGCATATTGTATTTAATTGTGGATATAATTCAGCAAAGCTCAAAGAAAAGTTACATGCAATTCACCGGGGTATAGATAAAAAATAATGAGTCAATATTAACGTCCACATTGCGATGAATATTGAGAAAAGCTAGCCCATTGTGTGCTCGTTCTGTGCCCATGCCTGCACATTAGACTGTGCCTTAGTTGAATGGAGAAATTTTTTTGTTAAGCTACAAAGCAAGACTCCCCCTAGAAATGTTCCTTTGTTCATAAAAACGTGCCCTGCGAAAAATTTTTAAAATCCGACAACGGAAAGACGTGCCTCGAAAGGCACTAAAGTTCAGCATTTTCATGCAGTTTTTCACAAAGTGGTCTATAATTCATTGGGAAATTTAATATATTTTAATAGAACTTGATGTAGTTTTGCCCCCGATGTCAAATATGGCTAATATATTTTTAAACCTACCCAACTTTTAAAGTTTTTGAGGTTTTTTCCACGTAAAATAACAATTTTCTAGGAATTTAGAAGTTACATTTAGTCAAGTAAATTTAGATCAAATTGGTACGAAGAAAAAAATGTAGTAGCGAACGTAGATCGTGGATCCACAGTCTCGCCCCTAAGTTTCATACCGGAACATTCCGCCATCTTGGATTTTAGGTTTTTTTTGGGATTTTGCGATTTGCAGGCTTATTTCGCATTTTTCGTAAAAAACGTTTGTACACAAATTTGTAGAGAATTTAATTTCCCACATATTTCTATACATACTTAAAAAATAATAATTTGTATTGTAAATAATTAGGAAAACGTGCGAAAAATATTTGCATTGGCCCGGTTTTCGCCATTTTTTAACAATTTCTGATAAAAATTCGTAGCATATTCAAATGCCAAAGTTGTAGGGAACTCTTCTCTTTTAGTGTTGGGTTTTCTGGTTAGTTTAGATGCCATATTTGAGACGTCATGTTGAATTTTTCAAAAGGGCCCACAGCTTTTTCCCAAAAGAACTCAATAACTTTAAAAGATGTGGAGGTTTAAAATACTGTAGCTATTTTTGACATGAGGTGAAAAAACTTCATCAAATACCATTAAAATATTTTAAATTTACTACTGAATTATAGGCAAAATATTGTCCGCTTTGTGAAAAGTTTCATGAATTTTCTGAACTTTATGACCTTTGAGGGACGTATTTCTGTTCCCCGATTTTAAAAATTTTTTGGAGGTCAGGTTTTTATGACCAAATGAGCTTTTTTGGGGGGAGTGTGCAAAATAAGGCACAGTCTACCGCACATGCTTGATGATATTTATTGAATTATTTTGCAAAACCATAACTAAATAGTGGAGCGAAGGGTGTTATATACCACATAAGGAAACATTTCTGTAGAAAATGAGAAAGTTTCAAAATACAAAGATCGAACAGGAGTATTCAGTTTTATGACTTTTAGTAATACAGGACAGTCAACAGAGGTTCCGAAACTTTTTTTTCTCGTAGACCCCTTTCAAAAATTTACTGGTTTCGGTGGTCCCCCAGCTGATACATTTCTAATTATTCCCAAAGCTCGTAAAAAAATTAAATGTGAAAACTAGATCTAAAACTAAACTCAGAGTGGCCAAATAAAAGTAAAATATTTTCTTGTGTTCTATTTACAAAAATAATGTGATTACACACTTGTATGTTTTAAAAAATAGAGCTCGTAAATACATCAAAATACTCTCTCGCTCGGAAGAGTTATATTTTTTAAGAGCACTGCGAGCGCTAGCGTTATTTACATTATCTTCACCATATACTCAACAAATGTTCGGCTCACTCATGACTTTGCACGTGGAGTATATGTAAAATAGTTTATTTGTGTTAAGTTGAGTTTTAAAGTGAGGCGAAAAATATTTATCACATTTTTAAAACACAAAACTTAAAACATCAAAACGGCTAAGCTTTCTACGCCAAACTTTTAATTCAGAAACTGACAATAGAAAAAAGAACGAGTTTAAAAA
>NW_023480520.1:0-2157 GCF_013731165.1 Rhagoletis pomonella | reverse complement strand
TATTGTAAAATAGGGGTGGGGTTTAGTGGCGCTCATAACTATTTCGGGCTATTCCATCCAAAGGGTTGGCCCGATCCAAAAAAAAATCCACAGATTTGTAGTCAAGGGTCTACGCATTATTTTAACACTCACTTTTGTGAATTTTGGTCACTAATTTATTTACAAATTGGGTTTGAAATATGCCCTTTTTTGTAAAATTCGGAATTTAGCGTACATTTATCACTCCTATTCTCCTTAAAGTAGCCACTTCACCAATACATTTTTGTATTTCCCTATATAGTTATAACTTGCTTTACGACTTTAATATGAACCAATTAATCACAATTCATTAAATAAAAACACCTTCAAAATCACGCGTCTGACTTTGGTTGCATATGCAAATGAAATGGCGGAGTTCAGCTGTCAATGAGAGACAAAAGAAGACAGGATATAACCCAGTATGCATTGAAAATATACAAAGGTGTTCAGCTCCTTTTCTTCGCAAAACAGAAAGGAGAATTCTACTGCCTGAGGGTTATAATCATTAAGTGCGGCCGAAGGCCGCCTACACAGAAATGTGTTCTCTGCAAAAGGTGTTCAGCCCCCCTTCTTTGGCAATGCAGAAAGGAGAATTCTACTGCCTGAAGGCCGCCTACGCAGAAAGGAATTCTACGCACAAATACATTTGTTAAAAAGAACATTTTTTTATAAAAACTTGTTTTTTCTATTTTTAATTAACTTTTTTATTATTTATTCAAAATCACCCAATATCTAATTTGGCATAATTTGTTTTATTAAAAAATCCCACGGTTTCTGTTAGTTGGGTCATATTCCACTTCAAACTGCTCAGTTTGCCTAAGAAAGAAAGAAAAGTTACACATTTTGACATTGCTGAGTTGTTTACAAAAGCATACCTTAAGGTTCAAGTTGGACAAATAGCCGTAAATGGTTTTAAATGTACCGGCATATACCCTTTCGATAGAAATATATTTTCTAACTCTGATTTCATAGCTGGCGAATTAGGTGAAGAAGCCATACAATCGGGGAAGTCTTCGGTAACAAACGAAAATATGGTACCTTTAATGAAGTCGTTACAGCCAGTATATCTTCATCAGTTGCGAGCACGATCCGTGTCACACCTTGGCAATATCCTTCGGTAACAAACGAAAACATTGATACCTCTAATGAAGTCATTACAGCCAATATATCTTCGCCAGTTGCGAGCACGAGCCGGGTCGCACCTTGGCAAATATCTCCTGTACCGAAAATAAGGAAGCCTCCTACAAACCGCGGAAGGAAAAGGGGTAAAGCCACTGTGTTAACAAAGTCACCATATAACAAGTAAGAAAGTCTGAGTTCGGGCGGAGCTGAACATTTAATACCCGGCGCAAATATTAAATATATGTTTCTCACCTTTCCGAAAGCTACCGCTACACGATAAGCCGAGGTGTATAAATTTTAAGTAAATTAGCGTCCTTCAATTTCGAAATATTGAGATTTCAAGCATTTCTGAAATTTACCGTTATATGAAAAGCGGCCGTAATTTTAGTCCGATTTCAACAATTTTCAACGGTTTGCTTTTATGTGGCAAGCACAATAACCATACCGAGTTTGGTACAAATTGCTAGAACGGTTAGCGAGATACATATATGTGATCATAAGTGGGCGGTGCCACGCCCATTTTCCAAAATTTTATCATAAACGTATTTCTTGGCAACCAATTGTTGCAAGCATCAATTTTGAATAAATTAGCTTTAATATTTACTGATTTATCGAGGATTTCGTATTTCTCTAAATTACCGTTATATGGGATGTGGGCGTGGTTATTGTCCGATTTTAAAAAATTTCGGCCATTTGGTATGCTGTGCCAGGGCCAACAACTGCGCCAAGTTTGGAAGAAATTGGTGCAACGGTTACCAAGATATACACATGTAACCATAAGTGGGCGTGGCTACGCACGTTTTCCAAAAATTTTTAATATTCTTATTTTTCGTCTAAAAATCATTGTAAATATCAAATTTGGATGGTATTATCGTCAGTAGTTACTAAAATATCGCAGTTTTAGTATTTCTAAAAATTACCGTTATATGGGAGGTAGGCGTGGTTATTGTCCAATTTCTTTTTTGCTAACGAGGGGCTGAACACCTTTTGCAGAGATATTTCGTGGATATTTTTTTT
>NW_023480519.1:0-2157 GCF_013731165.1 Rhagoletis pomonella | reverse complement strand
TGTCCGTCTGTCCGTCTGTCTGTCTGTTTGTATGCAATCTAGTCTCTCAGTTTTCGAGATATCCGGATCAAATTTGGTAGGTGGGTGTATTTTTATAATGTATTAATCATTTGTCGGAACCGGAAGAATCGGACCACTATAACATATAGCTCCCATACAACTGATTGTTTAGATATGAGATTTTTCAATATAACTTCTCCATTTATGCAGCTACGAACATGAAATTTTGCAATACTTGCACCCATTATCAACAGAATACTTACAGTGAAAATTACAAAGATCGGGTCACTATAACCTATAGCTCCCATACAACTGATTGTTCAGATATAAAATTTTTCGTTATAACTCCTCTATTTATATACCTAGGAACATGAAATTCCGCACTGTTTTCAATAATTATCAACAGAAAACTTACAGTGAAAATTAAAAAGATCGGGTAACTATAACCTATAGCTCCCATACAACTGATTGTTCAGATATGAGATTTTTCGTTATAATTCATCCATTTATGTAGCTAGGACCATGATTTTTCGCGCTGTTTTCACTCGATATCAACAGAAGACTTACAGTGAAAATAACAAAGATCGGGACACTATAACCTGCAGACCCCATACAACTGATTGTTCAGATATGAGGTCTTTTATCATAACTCCTCCATTTATGCAGCTAGGAACATGAAATTTCGCACCATTTTCACTCATTATTAACAGAATACTTACAGTGAAAATAACAAGGATCGGATGACTACAACATATATCTTCCATACATCTGATTGTTCAGATATGGGATTTTACTGTAAAACTTCTTTATTTGAACAGCTAAAACCGATAAATTTCGTAAGATATTTTATAAATAATAATACAAATTCTACTGAGAAAATCATCAAAATCTATGCTGTATAAGCTTTATCTCCTATAGCACTGATTGTTAAGATACCAGTTTTGGCCATATATCTCCTTTATGTACGAAACTAAACCCAATAAATTGAGTTACCGGTTTACATACCGATCACATAGCGGTGAAAATCACTTAGATTGGTGTCATATAAAGTATATCTTCCATACCTCTGATTGTTTAGATGCGATTTTTTATATAAGTATGTAACTCCTCTATCGATGTATGTAGATGTATTCAAAAGCAGTAATCTGTCAAAGTAAAATTTGCAGATGTTCATGAAAGGTATGAAGCCTTCGGCATAGCCGAAGACAGCGCTGCTCTTACTTGTTTTTTTTTTTGTATTGTAGCTTATTAACATTTTATGTTTTTAGATATTATTATTGTATCTTAGATATAATTTTTTATAAGCTTTTATTTAACTTGGTCATCCCGCGTAAATCGCGGAAAATTCCAATCGATTTTAAACTGACTTCCCGATAAGTTAGAGACTTGAAATTTTCACCATAGCTCCAATCACGATGACAATGCAATTTAAAATATAAATGAATTCCCCATATGGTCCAGGGGTCTTGTTCAAAGGCGGTCAAAAAATAGTAAGATTTATGGCTAACAGAGCGTAATTTGCCAAAGAACGTAAAACCACTATAAAATTGTTAAAGCTGCCGGCGCGCCGAGGCGGTAGTGTAGCAAAGCTATTTGTAGCAAATTCTAGACTCCAGATGTCGCCCCGCCAGAAGAAGTTAAATACTGCGCCTAAATATATGCCATGCTACAGAGGAAATGGACGACACGCCATTTCTTTAAATAAAATTAACTGCTGCTATATGTACATATGTATGTTTATACAAAACAAAAGCAAACAACATTTTGCTTGCCAAGTCTTCTGTTCTCTTTCATTGCAAGTTGAATTATTTTAATATCAATTGCAAAATTTTGTACATAAAATAAAATAACACTTTTTAATATACAACGCTTTTATAAATGGACTAAAAATTATAAAATAAAATAATGTAAAAAAAATATTTTTTAAAAACAAGCTTTTATTTAACCTGTACAATCAATGGAATAAAATGAAGTAGTGTGACAAAAGATTTTTTAGCAAGAAAATTTTGTCAAAACTGCACTAAAATGAATAAAATAAAATAAGTTAAGGTCTCGTTAAAGTTACTAAAAGCCATTTAGTGAAAGGAGTTATTCAAACTCTAATGGAAATTACTAACAATTTGTACTAATTTACTTCGTTTTTAAAAAAGCTTGTCG
>NW_023480518.1:0-2157 GCF_013731165.1 Rhagoletis pomonella | reverse complement strand
AAACCAATTCAACCAACTATTTTTGATGTGATCACCATTGAAAACATTCTTCGCACTGCCTTTAATAAACATTATTGTTGGATAAGAACGAATTTTCATTTCACGCGGTAAATACGAAAATCGTGTACAAAGAAGTTTTCCTACTCGCATATTCAGGCCATGTAGTTCCAGAGCAACTTGCCCGAAAATTGGCTCCGTGTGTTTGCAGTAACCACACCATTGTTCATAAAATATGACCATCGTCCTTCCAAGAATCGATTGGGTGTGTGGTTTAGTAAATAATGGCTAGCAACTTTAGAAGCGGCTTGCATTGTGAATTAAGTTTTATATTTATTGCTGGTTTCATGAATAGCATTACATCAGCTTTTATACCCGAACGCCCTTGTGCACATGGGTATATTAATTTTGTTCACATAACGGTTGTTTGTAACAGCCAAAACGAATCCGAGATAGATAGAGACAAATGTATACATACATGCTCAGAATGAATAGAGAAATCGATTAAGCCATGTCTGTCTGTCCGTCCGTCTGTCCGTCTGTCCGTCTGTCCGTCCGTCCGTGTACACGGTAACTGGAGCAAAAATTGAGATATCTCAACGAAATTTGGTATTTAGGTTTCCGTTAATCCAATGTAGGTTGGTATTGAAAATGGGCGAAATCGGACTGTACCCACGCCCACTTCCCATATAACGGTAATTTTCGGAAATACGAAAACTGCGATATTTTAGTAACTACTGAAGATTATTCACTCAAAATTGATATTTACATCAACTTTTAGACGAAAAATAAGAATATTATAAATTTTTGGAAAATGGGCGTAGCCACGCCCACTTATGGTTACATGTGTATATCTTGGTAACCGCTGCACTAATTTCTTCCAAACTTGGTACAGTTGTTGGCCTTGGTACAGCATACTAAATGACTGAAAATTTCAAAAATCAGACAATAACCACGCCCACATCCCATATAACGGTAATTTAGAGAAATACAAAATCCTCGATAAATCAGTAAATATTAAAGCTGATTTATTCAAAACTGATATTTGCAATAATTCTTTACCAAGAAATACGTTTATGGTAAAATTTTGGAAAATGGGCGTGGCACCGCCCACTTATGATCACATATATGTATTTCGGTAACCGTTCTACCAATTTGCACCAAACTCGGTATTTTTATTGAGCTTGCCACGTAAAAGCAAAACGTTGAAAATTATTGAAATCGGACTAAAATTACTGCCACTTTTCATATAACGGTAAATTTCAGAAATGCTTGAAACTGTAATATTTCGAAATTTAAATATGCTAATTTACTCAAAATTGATACACCCCGGCTTACCATCTAGCGGTAGCTTTCGGAAAGGTGAAAAAACACATATTTAATACTTGCGCCGGGTATTTAATGTTCGGCTCCACCCTAACTTAGACTTTCTTACTTGTTGTATTTATGGTTGCAACAAAATGCTTAATTAACCGACTTGTTTTCACTTACAAACACTTTATTTAATTTGCAATCCAAAACTCTTCGATTGTACTTTATTAATTCTATTAATAAGTTGTATGAACTTATAATAAATCGGTCAAAATTATTGCAAAGTTCTACTTACTTTTATTTTCACTCTTTAGCACTATTAAAATCAAAACAAAATTTGACAGCTGCCGTTGCTGCACAGCGCCCCTGGCAGCCGGATAAAGTACTAAAATTTAGGCTAAGCAATTTTTAGCGACAGGGTGGACAGAATCGCGATCTTCGGAGATCGCCAAAAATTCGGACAAAATTTAAGCTTAAGCGTTTTAGCAGATTTTAGCATTTTAGTGATAGCGAAAGTTGGAATCCGGGTGCAGGAATCGATCTTCTCAGACCTTTAGTTTGGGCTGAATTTGTTATATGAATAACGATCCCTTTTAAAAAGGAATAATCTTGAAGGCAGCTTTTTTTATACAAAAAGATTTTTTCCACTATGCATACAACAGGGAGTCGGTAACGTCGATAACTATGTTTCACCGGAGATTAGTGTTAACCAGACATTGAGTAACTGGCCCTTAAACTTCTACATAGTTCATGAAACATACTTAATTTTTTGTGGTTACTTTCGTTTGATAGGAATTGTAGAAAAAATTAAGCAATACAAAGAAAATTAATATTTAAACAACGAAAATA
>NW_023480517.1:0-2158 GCF_013731165.1 Rhagoletis pomonella | reverse complement strand
AACCTCTTTTATTTGCTAGCGTACATTTTTGTTTACTTTTACATTTGACATTTCTCCTCTCTTTCGCAAAAACAATCCATAAGACAAGGATGGACACCGAAAAAAATCGGTTAAATCTGAGATTATTTTATAATTACAGATTAACAAGGGACGAATTTTATATGTCTAATCTCTTGTTATAATTACAGATTAGGGTGTTAAGCTCGAAAATGACGATAATCTACTTATATGTGAACCTAGTATATTGCTCCATCTTGTCAGATGATCATGATGTAAACCCATGAACCAAAAATACAAGATCACGCCTTCTTAGTAGCCCGCTATAATCGCATTTAGGAAAAAAGTTGGGAGACTTTGACATTAGCCGTTTGTTTACATTTGTTCGTTGTTTACAATTTGGTGGTGGCTTTTTACTGCAATTTTCTTAATTTTCGCTTGTGACAACATGTGCACACATAAGGTAAAGAATAATTTAACACAACGACATGATTTATAGAAGAATTTGCATAATAAAAATGATTATTCGTGCGTTCAACAATTACGCTGTTTTTTTTGTTCTCTTCGTTGTTTACTTCTTAAACAAAAAAGGCGTCGAGATTTCAACAGCTAGAAAATAACTTTTTTCTTTCTTTCGGGAAGGCGTGATCTTGTGTCTTGCGTTCATGATGTAAACCTGTATCATGATGCAATAATACAAGGTGGTATCAGTTGTGACAACTCGATTTGACACTACCTTAGCTCAGTAGAATGAGAAGAAAAACGGGAAGAAATGAATCCCCATATGGGGGAAAATATAAAATTTCACATTTTCTCCTTAACATAATTTGCTTGTTTATAGTATATTCGTTATGAAATGAAATAAAATAAGATAAAATACCTTTTTAAGAAAACAAAGTGTGTATACTGAGAAAAAATAAAAAGCATTCAACTATATTAATGGCCAAAGAATAGTGAAAGAAGTAACACTGTTTCACGTAAGGTAGTCAATATGGCGGAATTAGAGCGAGAAGTTGCCAACTGATAACACCTTGTATTATTGCATCATGAACCTGTGTTAGGTGGCTCAGCGAATAAAGGCCTAACGAACTAATGCAGCGTTTTTGCTGCATTTAAAATGCAACATTTAGCACTTTCGAACATATGTTTTCGAAGAGCGTTCATGCTATAGCATTTAGCAAATGTACATTTACCCGAGTTCGAAATCGTATGCTTTTGAGAAACAGCCGTGTTCCAGTCTCTTATTTAGATGCGTATATATTACGATCAATTCTCACGCAGAAGATAATGTGCAAAAACCCTACTGAAAAGGAAAAAATAAATTTCAAACCAAAAATTCAATACAAAAACTTGAATTGTTTTAACCATAACCGAACATTTGTTTGTGTATATATTCATTTGTCGGTGCTGTCAATTAAAATTTCCTCACTTAATTAGGAAACAAACCAAACAGAGTTGATCACAAATTGATCCAGATTTCTATCAGCATCAAATCGATGTTGAATTTGCTTAACTTTCTTTATCCAAATATGTAATGCAAAATAAAAGAAATCTCGATCGGCGATCACTGAAACGCAGCTAGCAACTGTATACTCGAAAAAACAATGTTGCCACTTTTTCCCTTTAAACCATGTTCGAATCGTGGAAATTTTGGGAGATCACAGGGTTGCCTTTAGCATTTAGATCCTTAATGCAAAAATGGAGTTGCATTTAGTTGCATTTAGGTGACGAATTTTGTATGGATAAATGTACATTTAGAGTAGCATTTAGAGCTTAATGCGCTAAATGTGCTTTTACGCGTAAGCAAAAACAGCCTATAACGCCTAAAAAAAAAAATGAAATATTGCCTAAATATTTCACATAGGAATTAGGCGGTTGTTCATAATGAAAGAATATCTAACATTTTAGGCATTTCTTCATTAAAATTGTTAGGTGCTTCGTCATAATGAAAGAAAGCCTAACAATCAAAAATGAAGAAACGCCTAATTAGGTATTTATTCATTTTTGATTGTTTGCCTTTTACGGAAAGTTTACAAGGTGGTGTTTGCATTTTGTAAAAGGCAAAACTAATACCTTCATTTTAACATTTTGTAAAAGGGAACTTACCTTTCGCAACCATTGCTTTTCATAATAAATCATGAATGGTGTAAATAATTCTTGC
>NW_023480516.1:0-2158 GCF_013731165.1 Rhagoletis pomonella | reverse complement strand
TCAACAAATAGCCATCAACACATATAATTGACAATCAAAGCAAAAAAACAAATGTAGGTGAAATTTAATTAAAAGCTGCCTAAAAAATGTAATATTATTACTTCAAAATACTGCCGCACATACTGTGCGCCCGAATGTATGCAATATTGATACTACATACATATATTTTCATTGTACTATATTTTCATGGCATAACAAACCATTTCGCACTCTTTAACGCGCTGTTTTCACCACTCTAAAAGCAACTGGGTATGAAAATGAAATTAAATTGCATCACAATATTTACATACTATATTTGCTACTGTTTTTGTTTTAACTGTCAAAGCAAAACATTTCACACATTTTCGATAGATTCTTTTTCAAAATATTTGCAAGCTTATTGGTCGCAAAAGCCATTAAAAAGGCAAACAAATATTTGCGTGATATTTTGAAATATTAGGAACACCAATAAAAAAATATTAAAGGTAGGTATGCAACTTTAAGTGGAGTTTTTAACGCAGGAGATAGAAAATTTAATATTACCATACATTGATTGGTTAAAGTGAAATAAAATTGAGAGAATTATATTTGCACTTAATATTTCTAACAGTAAATTCCAAACTTACTACCATAGTTCCTTTAAATGACTATAGTCATAGTTAGAGTGTGAAAAATATGCCCAAAAATTTTCTTTTATTTAGAAATACATTATTTGAATTTTTGATTTTTTTTAACGCCTGAAATCGGGTTTTTGCTGCTTACTTTATTCCGCCCTAGTTTTGCCGGTGGATATTTCGGCCTAAGATTTGTCATTGCATGTGACAAGAAGAGCAAATTCATTTTATTTCCAACCTTCAACATTAAACGTTTTAGCAAGCGACAATTTTTTTTCTCTGAAAGCGTAAATAAATTAACAAGTAGAAAAGTTACTAGCCAGTTTCACAAATGCAATTTAAGTGAAAAGATATTTTTTTAACTGATATAAAAAACTGGCGAGGGAAATAAAAATGTTTCAATAAGATTGTTAGTGAAACCGACAGTTAAGACTGGTTTTCACTATACCTTTACAGATAATGTTATGGGCTAAAAACTGACAGATAGCTGATTTCGCAGCGCATTTACCCGACTAAATACCTATCCTGATCGAAATAAATCGACTAACCGCCTTTTAAGCCCATTTGACAATGTGTTTTCACTTATTTGACGACAAATGCCACTGAAATTAACATAGTGAAAACCTGCCTTTAAAGTTGTTATTTCAACTGGACTAAATATAAATGTTGATGGATAACTCATACGCCATGGCGTGCGAGTAACTTAGGCAGGCATGCAAGTATGAGGTGCATGGTTTTTGAAGCTGAGTTTTGAAATACGAGGTTCATAACAACGCACTCGAATAAAATAACAAAAGTCCGCACCGATCCCAAGCCTGCTTGATTACTTGGCTGACAGTCGAAAATACTTGCATGCCATGGCGTATGAGTTATCTATCAACATCAACATTTGGTCCGGTTGAAATGTTCAGAAATTTCAAGTCGTTGTAACTTTTATGTTTCATAATTTAATTTTACGCTTCCCACGAAAAAAAACAACAGATTTCTAAACATTTTTATTTAATGTGGATGGAAGTTATATTTAGTGTAGCAGAAAATTAGTTATAATTTATGCTAAGTAGCTACTCTAGATCGACGGCATCTTAGATAGATTGCTAGTAATCCAAAATAGCTTTTCAACGAAATATCACACTTTGAAATCTAGTCATAAATAAATAAGTTACGGAGAAACTTCTATCTTGGCCCGAAAATCCTTGAAAAATAGGCTTTCAAACTAGTGTAGGTAAGTGTAATTCTATATTTTTTTTGTTTTTTTTTTTGTTTTTGTATAGGGACTAACCCACCCGCTCGTCTGCCTTCGGCTGGCGAGGTATTTACAGATCTTCCAATATAGCCTTCAAATAGAAAGTGTTAATAAAAAAGCGCTATCTGAAAGCGTTTACTTAGAAGCGTTTCTCAATTTGCCTACTGGGTAAATAATTTTTATTACTATTATTTTTTTTTGCAAAACAAAAATTGTACTTTATTAGCCACCGCATTTCAAAAAATGGCAATCATTTGGCCAATTAATGCCTCGTTAGATTTAGTGGCACTTTTTTAAGCTACATTTTTACAATGCCAAAAAA
>NW_023480515.1:0-2158 GCF_013731165.1 Rhagoletis pomonella | reverse complement strand
TTTTGTGTTTTCAATATGGAGAATTTGTCCTCCTGGTATGCTAAAAAGTTCTGGTCACCTAATAATGTGGCCAAATTCCGAATCGTATCAATACATGCTACGGTATAAAGGCCGTTTATGCATATGAAGTGCGAAGCAAGCATCCAAACGGCGATGCACTGAATTCGATCTAGTGATGCGTTTCGGGATGAGCTTCGGCTACATTACGGATGCGTTTGGCAACGGTATAACCATGTTGGCGTGGGGAAACAGTATACTTTGTATGTATGCGCATTGCGATTGGTAGACCGGAAGATTGCCCATGTATCACTAAGTTGGAAGGCTCCTACAATAATTAAACAATTTTTTTTCAATTCATCCATATTGCTGCATTTAACCTCATTTGGCAATTCATTATAATATTTTAATCCTTTGTAATACAAGTTACATTTATCTGCTTCGGTTTTGTAAGCAGGTAGATTAAAGTCATTTCTATTACGACTATTTATGGAATGTACGTTATTGACATACTTAATGTTGCTTTTCAAGTAATCGTTTAAGTTGTCATCTGTAATATTCTTGATAAATTTCATTGTATAGTAAAACAGCTGTTGTTTAATGCTCAGCCAGTTTAGAGTAGATAGCATATCTCTGATAGGGGTGTCATAGCGTTTAGTAAGAATGAATCTCATAGCTCGGTTTTGTTGTTTCTGCAATTTATAAATCTGACTATCTCTCATTATGAAAAATATGGTGGGACAGTAAATGAAATGAGGTTCAATTGTGGATCTATATACCATGGCTTTGTACCTTTTACTTAAGTATTTGCAAGTTCGTTGCGTAAAGTATAATTTTTTGGCTATATTTCCCACCGTATAATCAACGTGTTCATTAAAGTTCAATTTATCATCGATTTTTATTCCTAGGTATTTGAATGTATTAACTCTTTCAATGGGTTCATATTTAGGTTCAGCAACTTGGTGCTCTCAAAATTATGTCTTGATATAACCATAAATTTAGTTTTATAGACGTTCAATTTAAGTCGGTTTAAGCACAGCCAGTTATATACCTCGTTTAAATCATCTTGCAACTTAGTGGATATTTCAGAGATATTATCTCCACTAAGCATAAGCAGCGTATCATCGGCAAATAATAAATCTGTATCCGTTTTGTACTGCGACCTTTTTGATTTTAACCAAGTAATCCTTTTTAATGCCGGCTTGAGGTCAGGGTGTTGATGGAATTAAAACACATGAAAATACATTCCTTCCCAATATATTTCAATCTCCTCCGGAGATCGTCTTCTTAACTCCACGACGTCCGTCTCGTTTGTCGTGCAGCTTAGAACACGACGGAGACATAGATACTACTAATCAAAGTACGTTTTTGCCTCTTTCTGATTGGCTGAAGTAGAAAATTTCTGGTGCTGAATGGCAATGCCTCTTGCTCAATATACAAGCCAAGATAGCTTTTCATAAGCCAATATAATTATGTTGGGTAAGTCCTCCATACAAAATAAGCTAATAGCTTAAATTTCTGGACACTATTTGCAGTCAAACAACTGTCAATATTAGGCTAACATAGGAAATAAGCTAATTTCGTTTTATTTGACCAAGATTTAGCTGTTTGCTTGAGATGGTTGAATAACACATGCCTAACATTGCTCTGCTGAGATGACATACAAACATTTCTTAGTCTTACTGTTCAGCACTTCATGTATTGTTGTTTGTATAAAAAAATGTTGTTTACAATTACTGTATTTTAATTATTAGTTTTCCTGTTTATGTTTAATATCTTCTTCGTGCTTGTTTGGTATTATACATTTTAACATATGATTAGTAGACCGGACAAAGCTAATAGTGTAAGTCGTTTCAATGCACTTGTGCATATGTATGTTTTTGTTGGTATATATTGTGATGATGTATATATTGTTATTGTTATATATATTGTTTTCCTTTTTTAGTCCTGCAGATGCCTTCAGACTGAAGGCGAAATATCGACCAAAATAAAACTAAAAAGTAAATAAAACAGAAAATCATTTACTGTTTCATTTAACATACGGCCTATAGCTCAAAAATAAATTATTAAATTATACTAAACGGCCAATAAGCAACACAATCATATTATTACTAATAATCAGGGAACGGATTTTTAGGACCTTAAAACCTATAAAAAAGGC
>NW_023480514.1:0-2159 GCF_013731165.1 Rhagoletis pomonella | reverse complement strand
TTATGCGAAGTTTTCCCGAATTCGGAAGAGGGGGCGTGGCACCACCCATACTAACTAAAATATAAAAATAAGTGAACGTTTTTGGTGTGACAATATAACTTAAGAACGGCTTCACCGAATTCAACTAAATTTATGCGGCATATTCGGGCCATCATGCAGATATTTTATGTGGAGTTTGCCCTAATTTGGAAAAGGGGCGTGGCATATGTATGTATCTTATGTATACAAATAAGTACACGTTTTTGGTGTGAGCTTATAACTTGAGAACGGCTTCACCGAATTCAACCAAATTTATACGGCATATTCAGGCTATCATGCAGATGGTTTACGTGAAGTTTGCCTAAATTCGTAAAAGGGGGTGTGGCACCTTCCATACTAACTAAAATTTTTTTGTTGTATATCTCTTGAAATATTTGTGGTAGAGTACAGAAAGTTGGTATAGAGGTATAACAAATAATTCCATAGTCATGGATAAAAATGGGCGGTATTGGAAAAGAGGGCGTGGCACCTCCCATCTTATATATAAAGAATAAGTGCAAGATTTCAACCAAATTTATACGGCATAGTCGGGCTAGTATGCAGATGGTTTGTGTTAGGTTTCCCCGAATTCGGAAAAGGGGGCGTTTCACCACCCATACTAACAAAAATTTTCATCTGGTATATCTCTTGAAATATTTGTGGTAGATTACTGGAATTGGTAGCTATACGTGGCCTGTTCAAGAGTTAGCATTCCAAATTGTTTATTTATTCATACCCAAGATGGAAAAACAAAAAATGTTGTATATCCAAATGTGTTGGATTAAGATTTAAAATAAAGAATCAAAAATTTTGAAATAAAACAAATGATAAATTTTCATATAGAAAAATTCCAGGAATTTTCATTCGTTTTTCAATATTTGGTGTAGAGAAGCACACCGGGGTACTGCTAGTATAAATATGTAAGTATACACGCAAACATTTTCTATAATTACTGGTATAGAAAAACAATGAACTCTGAAAAGAATTAATATTTTATTCAACAAAAAAACTTTTTGTGTAACACATTAAGCATATTAAGGGCCGCCAACTTACCTATTTTAAAGTATAGTTAAATCGTTAATGGATAAGATAACGGCCCAGAAACGTAAGGAACATACATAGACATATGTTTACTTGCCTTAAAGGAAAGGTGTTCGCTTTATGAGCGAAGAGTTAAATTCATGAAAATCATAAAAAAAATTTTAATGTCAATGATGAATAAATTTTGAAAAGGGCTAAAAAAAGGGCTAGGGGCAATTTCAAATTTTTGTGGCCAAAAAAAGAATTTGGTAGCCAAATTTAGCCACCAAAGGACTAAAACGGCAACACTGAGTCTGCGTTCAAACACGGAAACTCGAGTTTCTTATTATCGGCGATTTCTCTTTTGGTGTTGCCCTCTGCATTCACACACAGAAACTCTTTTGTACGCAATTGTTGTTGTCAGCTGTGAATCGCCAACTTGAATTACTCAGACTGAGAATGAGAGCACAAAGCGTGTTTCCCGAGTACGGGCGACTCGGTACCCGTCCCCTTTCCTCGTCGTTCTCTCCCCTACAAGCTTCGAGTTTCCGCAACAAAAGTTTTCGTGTCTGACTGCCGTCCCTAAATTGGAGCGCTAAGCGTTGCGTTATCCATTGTCGACGAGTGTCAGCGCGCGCTATCCCCAAATCAACGCGTCGTAATTTTTGACGTTTTCTCAGATCCTCTCGTTTTTATTCTCGTTTCCTCTTTCACTTTTTTGTCCTTTCTCTTTCTTTCCGTCTTCCGCATCCAACTTCAACACGTAACGCCCTGTCAAAAATGAAAATTCCATTTGCTCGGCGTTAGCGCCGCGTTATTGTGGGATGCTTCATACAAATTGTATGGGCATGAGGATTTTTGACAGTTGTTTGGCGCTTGACGCGCCAATTTAGGGATGGCAGTGAACGTCGACGTACAAACCGACTGCCGGCCGCCGTACTTATTCACACCGAATTTTAACAGCTAATATTTTTTTTTTCACGGAACGCTAAGGCGATCCTAAGATATTGACCAAAAATTGTTATCTTTCACACATTGTTTTTAGAGCATAATGAACCTTATTTTTGCTATTACCAACCAACATTCTAAAAAGGTGGATTTTCGGCCCACGCTAATGTACA
>NW_023480513.1:0-2159 GCF_013731165.1 Rhagoletis pomonella | reverse complement strand
TCAACAAATAGCCATCAACACATATAATTGACAATCAAAGCAAAAAAACAAATGTAGGTGAAATTTAATTAAAAGCTGCCTAAAAAATGTAATATTATTACTTCAAAATACTGCCGCACATACTGTGCGCCCGAATGTATGCAATATTGATACTACATACATATATTTTCATTGTACTATATTTTCATGGCATAACAAACCATTTCGCACTCTTTAACGCGCTGTTTTCACCACTCTAAAAGCAACTGGGTATGAAAATGAAATTAAATTGCATCACAATATTTACATACTATATTTGCTACTGTTTTTGTTTTAACTGTCAAAGCAAAACATTTCACACATTTTCGATAGATTCTTTTTCAAAATATTTGCAAGCTTATTGGTCGCAAAAGCCATTAAAAAGGCAAACAAATATTTGCGTGATATTTTGAAATATTAGGAACACCAATAAAAAAATATTAAAGGTAGGTATGCAACTTTAAGTGGAGTTTTTAACGCAGGAGATAGAAAATTTAATATTACCATACATTGATTGGTTAAAGTGAAATAAAATTGAGAGAATTATATTTGCACTTAATATTTCTAACAGTAAATTCCAAACTTACTACCATAGTTCCTTTAAATGACTATAGTCATAGTTAGAGTGTGAAAAATATGCCCAAAAATTTTCTTTTATTTAGAAATACATTATTTGAATTTTTGATTTTTTTTAACGCCTGAAATCGGGTTTTTGCTGCTTACTTTATTCCGCCCTAGTTTTGCCGGTGGATATTTCGGCCTAAGATTTGTCATTGCATGTGACAAGAAGAGCAAATTCATTTTATTTCCAACCTTCAACATTAAACGTTTTAGCAAGCGACAATTTTTTTTCTCTGAAAGCGTAAATAAATTAACAAGTAGAAAAGTTACTAGCCAGTTTCACAAATGCAATTTAAGTGAAAAGATATTTTTTTAACTGATATAAAAACTGGCGAGGGAAATAAAAATGTTTCAATAAGATTGTTAGTGAAACCGACAGTTAAGACTGGTTTTCACTATACCTTTACAGATAATGTTATGGGCTAAAAACTGACAGATAGCTGATTTCGCAGCGCATTTACCCGACTAAATACCTATCCTGATCGAAATAAATCGACTAACCGCCTTTTAAGCCCATTTGACAATGTGTTTTCACTTATTTGACGACAAATGCCACTGAAATTAACATAGTGAAAACCTGCCTTTAAAGTTGTTATTTCAACTGGACTAAATATAAATGTTGATGGATAACTCATACGCCATGGCGTGCGAGTAACTTAGGCAGGCATGCAAGTATGAGGTGCATGGTTTTTGAAGCTGAGTTTTGAAATACGAGGTTCATAACAACGCACTCGAATAAAATAACAAAAGTCCGCACCGATCCCAAGCCTGCTTGATTACTTGGCTGACAGTCGAAAATACTTGCATGCCATGGCGTATGAGTTATCTATCAACATCAACATTTGGTCCGGTTGAAATGTTCAGAAATTTCAAGTCGTTGTAACTTTTATGTTTCATAATTTAATTTTACGCTTCCCACGAAAAAAAACAACAGATTTCTAAACATTTTTATTTAATGTGGATGGAAGTTATATTTAGTGTAGCAGAAAATTAGTTATAATTTATGCTAAGTAGCTACTCTAGATCGACGGCATCTTAGATAGATTGCTAGTAATCCAAAATAGCTTTTCAACGAAATATCACACTTTGAAATCTAGTCATAAATAAATAAGTTACGGAGAAACTTCTATCTTGGCCCGAAAATCCTTGAAAAATAGGCTTTCAAACTAGTGTAGGTAAGTGTAATTCTATATTTTTTTTGTTTTTTTTTTTGTTTTTGTATAGGGACTAACCCACCCGCTCGTCTGCCTTCGGCTGGCGAGGTATTTACAGATCTTCCAATATAGCCTTCAAATAGAAAGTGTTAATAAAAAAGCGCTATCTGAAAGCGTTTACTTAGAAGCGTTTCTCAATTTGCCTACTGGGTAAATAACTTTTTTTTTTCAAAACAAAAATTGTACATTATCTTTTTTTAGTTTTTAGAGCCACCGCATTTCAAGAAATGGCAATCATTTGGCCAATTAATGCCTCGTTAGATTTAGTGGCACTTTTTTAAGCTACATTTTTACAATGCCAAAAAA
>NW_023480512.1:0-2159 GCF_013731165.1 Rhagoletis pomonella | reverse complement strand
GCTGTGCGACTGAAAAGGTGTATTTTGTTATCGCTTGTAATTTTCTACTTTTATACCGCAAAATGGGTCGTGGTGCTGTACTAACTTCGGAGGAACAGGGGAAAATATTGGCTTATCGAGACAGCAATTTTACAACCAGGCAAATAGCAGAAAAAGTGTCTAGAAGTCAGACTGTTGTGTCTCATTTCCTTAGAAATCCATCTAATTATGGGAAAAATATGACAAAGCCCAACAGAAAAGTGCTTAAGCCTTGCGAAGAGCGCAGAATTCTCCGGGAAGCCTCAAATTCAAAGTGCTCTGCAGTGAAAATTCGTTCATATTTAGAATTAAATGCAAGTATAGCAACTGTACGGCGTGTGATAAGAAATGCAAAACATCTAAAAAGATTAAAACTAAAGAAAGAACCACCACTTACAACGTTCGTAAACATGCTCGCAGCGTTTTTGGTCGGAGTCACATGACATGGAATAGTGAGTGGTACCAAATCGTGTTTTCTGATGAAAAACGTTTTAATTTGGATGGCCCAGACGGGTTCAACTACTACTTCCATGACGTAAGAAAGGAAGAACTCCATTTAATTCGTCACCATAGTCGTGAGGGAGGTATAATGGTGTGGGGTGCAATCTCTTATTATGGACCATTCGAACTCCAGTTCGTTTCATCCAAGATGAATGCCACACGCTATAGAGCGCTGCTCGAAAAAGCTTTTCCACATTTTTTAAACATTTTTGGGCCATTACCATGGACATTTCAACAAGATAACGCCCCGATTCATACTGCTCGAGCCGTAAAAAAGTGGATTAAGGACCAAAATGTAACCTTAATGGATTGGCCTCCATACTCTCCTGATCTGAATATTATCGAGAACGTGTGGGGATGGCTCTCCCGTAAAGTCTACCAATCTGGCAGACAATTTGAAGACATTGCATCATTAACAATTGCCATTAAGAGCGCCTGGAGCGATCTCTCATTGGATATTCTTAAGCCTCTTTACGATTCAATGCCAAAACGAATTTATGAAATAATTTCAAATAGAGGTGGATACACACATTATTAATTAAACTTAAAAATTTGAATTAAAACTGAATTTTTGGAAGATTTTGATTTTTATATTAGTGCTAAGTCGTTGAATCTATTCCATTGAACGATAAGAAGTCGTTAATTTTCAGGTTCACTTAGAAGAAGTAGTATTAAACAAAAACCTTTTCACATAGATCTCTAATTTTTTTTAGTTCATTTGAGAATTAAATACTGAATAATAAAAAAATATATACTTTGGTTAATTTCTTCATATTTTCATTTTAAAACTTCAATATTTCATGAAAATAGCCTGAGTCTATTTCATTGATCGGGAGTGTATGTAGTGATTTAGAGATTTCCATTTGAGTAATATGCTGTGGCGTGTACGCTAGAGGCGATGCAACTTTTTGGCGTCTCGCCGTTTGTCTTGGTTCAAATCCCGGACGGACCAAGTAATAATTTTTTTCTTGTTTTTTTTTTTTTAATTGTCATATCCATATTCCATTTTAAATTTTACTATTAGCTTTGTTTAAAATAATATAAATGGATATGTAGGTACAAACGCATGCATAATTTCACATAATCGCTCAAATTTGCCAAAAGTTACTGAAAGCTTTATTGTAAATGTTTTCACTAAAATATTAGTTATTGGAATTAAAATTTTATGCGAATCCAATTTTTATTCCCATTTTTAGAAAGCGCAAGTATGTATATTTTCGTGCCACAAAAATTATTTCATAAGTAGTTAATTTTAAACACAAATATGTATGTACACTGGCAATCACAAGTGAGTGCATCCTGTTTTTTGTTTAATATTTGCAATGTTTTTAAGTTAACATTTTTTGTTATTTTCGACGGGTTTTCCGGTTTTATGCATATAACAAGTGCAATATAAAAAATAACGCAATTTTTTTTAAATTTGTTTGCAAACGGTCATGCGTATTTTATTCTACAAGAAATACCCTTTTATTTGGTAAAAAGTGCAAAAAGCCGTCAGCAATAAATAATCATTAAAAATCAACCGGATTTTTTAGCCGCTTAAAACTTGATCTTGTTCCACTAGAATTAAAAAACCGATCTATCTGCGTACTCAAAATTTTTCTAAAAATTCAGATTAAACAGGTCAAAATTTAGACAAG
>NW_023480511.1:0-2160 GCF_013731165.1 Rhagoletis pomonella | reverse complement strand
TCCTCCATCCTCTTGCGTCTGTTTCAGACGTCCTCTAAGGACTTTGCTTTCTTGAGCTGACCACTTATGTGCATATTTACTTATGTATGTATGTATGTATGTTGGAATATTATTTCACAGCTAAGTGTCCTTCCACATTTCCCAGGCACGTCAATAGGCATATTCCGGCAAGCGTACGAAAATATAATTCTTGTTGTGCTTTTATGGGTGGCAAACACACATACATACATGCATACATATGTACATATGGTTTTAGGCGTTTCGACAGAAGCAAGCAGATGGTGGGAATTAAAAGATAGGCACTATATCATAATTGAATACTCAAGAGTTACGCATCCATAATTACGTACATATGTATTTATATATATAGTCGTATGTAATTACACATGTGTACATATATTTGTGGCTTTTTCGTATACAAACATGTATGCATGTATGTATGTATGTACATATATGCAAGTTACATACATATAACATGCAACAAAAACACGCACTCAAGTATCCGTTAATAGAACCTTGAAGTGCGAAAGTTGTTGACTTGCTCGAAACGTTTCAGATTACAAATAAATTAATTACACGCTTACTGAGTATTAAATCCAACTTCACAGAATATGGGCAATTATGCTCGAACCGTAAAAAATTAAGCATAATACTCATGTTCGCTTTTTTATTTACTAAAGAAAAAGAGTAAGAAAACCTATTAAAAAGTATAATCAGATTGTCGGGCGGAGTCGATTTAGCCATGTTGTTGTAACCTGTTCAAGTTGAGTTGTTTTTGCATTTCGTTTTACTTCGTATTTGAAATTAAAGTTTATAATAAAGACAATAAAGAAATAAACGATAACGATTAAAACAAAAATTATCGAATTTTTCAAATTGGTCAATGTTTATTGAGTTTGCCGAAATTTATAGACACAGAAATTTAGTTGTCGAAGTTTGCGGATAGTTATCGAGCTATAAAAACTTATGGGTTTATCGAAATTTGTCAACCTAATGAAATTAATCAAGTTATCGGTTATTATTGAATCATCTTTATCTAGATAGTAACGAAATTTATCGAGTTATTGCAATGCATCGACTTCTTACAACTTATCGAGTTATTGGTATTTACTGTAATATTTGTCGATTTATCGCATCAATGTTTTTGGTATTTTCAAAATATAACGAGTTCTCGAAATTTCAAGCTTATAAAACTTTATCGAGTTATCCTTGCTTATCAAATTTGATCGTGTTACCAGGGTGTAACGAGTTATCGAAATTTTTCGATAGCGTTCGAAGAATATGGAGCTATCAAAACTAGCCGTGTTATCGAGACGTACATACTTTAGAGTGTTCAAAATTTTGAGTTATCGAAATTTATGGAAAATTATCGAAATGAGTCGAGTTATCTTTTGTTAAGTTATCGGATTTTAGTGTGTGTTCAATTCAATGAATCATCGATATGTATGAAATTATCTAAATTTATCGACAAACTGGATTGTTGTATCGGGTCAATTCCTAGTCCTCCAAAGACCTGCAAAAAATATTAAAAATTTTAGTCACATTTTAGCTCCATAACAAGAGATTTTCCGGTAAGTAATTTTGTACCTTGGAAGTTAAAAAACTTCTCCAAAGGTCTTAAAAAACTAGAAAAATAGTCGCATTTCAACAGTAACAGGTACTCATAATTTGATATTCGTAGGCTAACCCTAAATTGGTCCGTTTTGGTTTGGCGTTGCTACTGCATTGAAGGTAGTTTTCTGAATATAACAATGAACTTATTTTTTTTTTTGTATCTATACAGTTTTCATTGGTAAGACATACATACATAAATATATGCAAGAACAATAGTCTCTCGAGTTCATTAACCAATGCACAAATCCTTTCATTTGTTTAAAATTTTCACTTACAACAAATTTATAAATGCCGAATACTGGCATACATTTCTGCAGAAATAAATTAATCCATGGCACTTGGGTTAAAATATGTATAAATCACACTCGTCATATACGCCCGCCCATTGAATACATACTTCCCTTTCACTGTTGCCAACAGTCTAACAATAACCAAAAACTAAAAGCACAAATGGAACAGTTTCTACTGAGAACAATCAATTCAAACTATGTAGCATACATACATACATTCGTTCGGTTCGGTTCGTTCGTTCAAATATTCTGTCAT
>NW_023480510.1:0-2160 GCF_013731165.1 Rhagoletis pomonella | reverse complement strand
AAAGTCAATATTCTTTTTAAGTCTCATCTAAAAATTCCTTGCGGTTTAAAAATATAGGGAATGGTGCATTATTATATATTTTAACCCTTGACAATGTTTAAAACATTCAGTATCAACGTTTTTGATCGCCATATTGGATCCGCCATTTTGAATTCAAAGAAATTGACTTCAGATTCGTAATCGGCGACCACAAAAACTCTCGAGTGCCGGGTTTCGAACAAATCCAATCATTTAAAAAAAAACGGACCGCCATTTTGAATTTCGAAAAACTGACTTCAGATTCCCAATTAGCAACCCCAGAAACCCCCTGGTAACAAGTTCCAACCCATGACAATGCGTAAATCGTTCAGTACAACGATTTAATTTTACTAGTCTCTTTTCGAGAGCATATTTTCGGGCACTAGGCCCATTCTAACTGCCCAAGACAGGTATGTAATTAAGGGAAAGTTCCCCAATAATACCAGAGTAATTATATGTAAAAATCACATTTTTAGCTGCACTTTAACATGTCAAGAAAATAAAAAAATTGAGAACAGCAGCGTTTTTATAAAAAACCGACCAGCGCGACCTCTAAGAAAACTTTTTTTTTTAACTAAAAAAACACGTTTCTTTTTTTTATCACAAATAACAACAATTTGAGGTAGAGTTTATGAATTTCCAAAAAATTTTTTTTTGAACCACTCTAGTGATTACATTGTTTAAAGCAAGCACTGACATCATTAATAAAAATTAAGAAGAGTAACGGACCTAATATGCTGCCTTGGGGAACACCCGAAGTGGCAACATATGCATGCGATTTTACACCATCCACTGATACAAAGTTGACTCTGTTGACTAGATAAGATCTGAGCCAATCCAAAAACTTCGAGTGAAAACCAAATGAGCGTAACTTACACAATAATAACCTATGACAAACTCTGTCAGACGCTTTCGATTATCGGTATATTTGGTATCTACCTGGCAACCATCGACAAAAGAAGAGATGCAGTAATTTGAGAAAACTGCTAGGTTGGTAACAGTTGAGCGTCCGGGGATGAAACTGTGCTGGGAAATAGATATAAACGGCTTAATTGCAAAGGTCATTTTAGTACTAACAGCTTTTTCAAACAATTTGGCAAAGTTAGCGAGTTTAGAAATAGGCCTGTAGTTGGAAGTTAGGCATTTATCGCCTGCTTTAAAGACAGGAGTAACAAAGGCTAGTTTCCATTCATCCAAAAAAATACCCAGTTTGAGAGACATGTTAAACAAAAGTGTTAGTGGTTCAGCAATCGAAGTAGTGCATTGTTTGAGGAAAAATGCAGAAATTCCATGAGCACCAGCCTGCTTCGAATTACTAAGCTCCCTAATCGAGCAAGATACATCCTCCTCGGGTAATTCCAAACCTCCAAAATCCAACGAGGGAGAAATCCCAATACCTCCTAATTCCCCAAACGATGAGAGATCAAAAACAAAATTTGATTTGAAAAAGCTAGCAAACCAGTTAGCAGTCTCAAAGGGTGATTTAGACGTCATACCATTGAAAGACATAGACGACGGAATAAGTGAAGAAGAATGTTTCGAGTTAATAAAATTCCAAAACGCTTAGCAACCTTATTTACACGAATATTTCACCGGTGCGGAAGTCAGACAGTGTTAAAGACCTGTATAGAATTGTAGCTAACGTCGAAATGCTGCCTTTAGTATAATGCAGCATTCGCAGCATACGATTGCGAATGACTCACTAGCGCCGAGCCGTTGAAGAACTATTGGCAAATAAACGTGAAAGAAGCTGTTCCGATGCTTGAAAGTCAATATTCTTTTTAAGTCTCATCTAAAAATTCCTTGCGGTTTAAAAATATAGGGAATGGTGCATTATTATATATTTTAACCCTTGACAATGTTTAAAACATTCAGTATCAACGTTTTTGATCGCCATATTGGATCCGCCATTTTGAATTCAAAGAAATTGACTTCAGATTCGTAATCGGCGACCACAAAAACTCTCGAGTGCCGGGTTTCGAACAAATCCAATCATTTAAAAAAAAACGGACCGCCATTTTGAATTTCGAAAAACTGACTTCAGATTCCCAATTAGCAACCCCAGAAACCCCCTGGTAACAAGTTCCAACCCATGACAATGCGTAAATCGTTCAGTACAACGATTTAATTTTACTAGTCTCT
>NW_023480509.1:0-2160 GCF_013731165.1 Rhagoletis pomonella | reverse complement strand
TGAAGATGAAGATGAAGATGAAGATGAAGATGAAGATGAAGATGAAGATGAAGATGAAGATGAAGATGAAGATGAAGATGAAGATAAGGATAAAGATCATAACCCCTTAACTGAACTTAACTCACCTCAGCTCACCACAACTAAATTCACCACACCTCTTAAGCCTACTCCTGAATTCACAACACCGTAAATCCCACACCCAAATCCACCACGCCGCAACTCACCACACTCAATTTCACCACATGACATGATATCACTTGATGTGGCATCAATGACAACATCATTTGACATAAATAAACCAAAATAAACAAGACTTTTAATCTTATATAATGAAATATAAAATAATAGCGGCGTTCATATAAATTGACGAACTTCCGATAAACGAGATATAATGATAATTAAATCAGTTTATCACTTTTGATGAAGACCCCGAATATATTGCAATATAAAGATGTTTCCATTAGCGCACACAAGGGGTGGGTTTTGGGGTTCAAACCCCCCCTAAAGCTAAAACCGCAAATACCTTAAAGCTTAGAATCCAGCTCTCGAGAAAAATCACAAGAAATATTTTGTATTATTCTGTTGCTTGAACAAGCACTTTGCTTTTGCAGTAAATTTTCTAGAAGAAATAAATAAACGAGAATTTTTTTCTTGATAGCTGCAAACTGATTTAAGAAATTTTGATAGAATGAAAACATTGTCCTAAAAATATGCAATGCATACTCTATTAATGTTGTGTTTTACACTTTACATCCTAAAAGAGTTTACCACTGATATGAACTTAACAAGGATTCGAAGATTTAATTTGCCCACTTCAAATTCGTTCCACCAAAATGAGCTACATACATACATAATAAAAATACAAGTTCAGTTAACTTTTTCCGTATTTGAAATAATAAAAAATGAATATTTAATTTTATGCAAATAAAGTGCAATCTATGAAACTTTAAAAAGTTAATTTTAATTATTACATACTGTACATAAAATTTGCATAAAGCGAATTTTCAGTATTTTCTGGTGATATATCTTTAGAAGTAAAAACCCCTCCCAAAATATATTCCTGGGTGCGCCCCTGGATGTTTCCATATGTTTTTTTGTTTTTGGTATCTTATCTTATATACAAATAGGCAATCATGTTTTCTTTACACCCCTTTTACGGCTAAACTATACCTCAAAGATATAAACAATTATGTATCATTAGAAAGGTATTATGATGCTGATGTCCAGACAATTTTTGAAATTTCAAATTGGTTTAACATAAATCGAAAAAATCAATTCAAAAGTGACACCAATACTAATGCCGTACTTGTACATAGTTGGGGCGGAAATGCTTTAATATTTTTACTGAATTAAAGAAAACTGCTAAGCAGCAGTTTAGGAATCAGATTTATGAGGATTAAGGTTCATGCAAGGAAGAAGGTAAAGTTGAATATGTAGAAGAAGAAAGGGATAAAGGCAAAGATTAGAATAAAAGTAAAGAAACCTAAATATAAACGAAGGTGATGATGAAGAGGAAGTTGAAGATGAATAGGAGTTTGAATAGGATTAGTCGTGCGTTGTAGGCTAGCTCTAGCCGCTAATCTTATCAGAGTTCCACCCAACCCATCACATGCCCCTTTACCATGTGAAGTTGGGAAGAAATGCCACTCTGCAGTCATACCAAAATCACTGTTATGGTGAGTCAAATTTATAAAATTCTTTTTGTTTTTGTATTGTCCGCTTGCCCCGTCCGAAAAATAGATAATTTTGTTGATGTTGGGTAATCTTGTTTTTAAAAAGTTCACTAAAAATCGCTGAAAAAGGTGAACAGCAACGGTGTTGTGATGCAAACAATCCGAAATAACAATTAAATTTTTTACTTGCACTACGTCTTTTTCATGTTTGTGATAAATTCCAAACGGATGCACTGTTGCTTGGTCATTGTTCCAATGTATACCTTGCACAGAATTTTGAATAACAAACGCATAGTTTTCCGAAAAATCACAAACAACAATGCATTCATTTGCTGTTAAATTTTGCTTCCGATTATTAAAAAATTCTGTCTGTTTCACCACGAGATATGAATGTAATAGCAATTTATTTAATCCGTCTTTCAGCATTGTTAAATATTCATCTACCGGGGATACTAAAGTCTGTAAAGTAGTCCTGTCAACATTCGTC
>NW_023480508.1:0-2160 GCF_013731165.1 Rhagoletis pomonella | reverse complement strand
TAAAATCGGTATACTGTCTTTTAAGAAATACATTTTTGCAGAATTTGCCTTCCAAACCACGAAATCGTTTTAACGCCGCCTGCCTCGAGCCCCCAAGTTAACCATTGTACTCTTAAATGGGAGTCTGACGATGTATCGTCCACTTGGGTCCCTCTGAACGTGTTGCTGGAAGTGTTTTTCTGCTTGCTCTTCTTCAGGTGTCAGGTAACTCATTGTTTCGTTACATTCCTCGATTTTCCAAAACTGCTGCAGTTGCTCACCCAAGTCGACTGTCATATGTGCTGCTACTATTTCAAGATTTCGCTGATCAGCTACGTTACCGACAATAACCCAGCCGAAAATGGTTTGTATTGCACTTGGAGCTCCACTTGGATGTACAATCTTGTCTTGTAGTAAGCACCCACGATGATGTCAATCCGTCCACTTAAGTTGTATTGGGGATCAGCCAATTTCAGGTTGTTGAAATAATCAAGTTTTTCGTTGTTGATTGTGTGGCCAGGAAGATTTTGTGTCAAGCGATCCACACATAAAGCCTCCGTTGTTACCATCTTCTCATAATATGATGCCTTCAATTGTAGGTACACCTTACCCTTTGTATAACTTCTAGTGCCTGCCCCGACCCCATGAATTAAAGTTGTATCATATGAACGCTTTAGCTGTAGACGCTGTGCTCACGCCTCAGAAATGAGCGTGACTTGTGCACCCGAATCAAGTAGTACTCGACATGGTTGAATGCTCTTTCGACCGTCTAATATGAGTACCGTTGCTGCTGGTAATAACGCTAGTGTTTGGTTGTATTGATGTGTCGCATTAACGCTAATCGACGAATGCCTCTGTTGCGCTTCTTGCGATTGTGCCTTGATTGGATTTGTTGTTACCCGGTGGAGGAACGAATTGTGTTTTTCGTTGAGGATTCTACAATTTGAGCTTGTGCATTGCGCTGCACGATGATTGTCTTGAAGACGGTTAAAGCATCTGTTGTTGTTACGTACTATATTAATTCGCCTTTCAATATCTAACATTTTGAACTGATTGCAGTGGAATAAAGCGTGATTCTTTGCGCATACGGGGCACGTTTGTATAACCGAAGTGTACGCACTAGATTGGTTTCGACACTTGTTGGCGTTGGGTTTCGATTCTGCTGCTTTGATTCCAGATTTGATCAAATTTCCTGTCTTCCTTTTGACGCTTTCCAGCTCAAATAGTCGCTCCTCTAGAAAATTTAGAAATTGTGCAAAAGTAGCTACTTGATCGGATTTCTTCTCTCTGTACAACAGGATTAGTGTTTCGGAATCGATCTTTTTTTTCTATGTGAAATAATAATACGGAATCCCAGTGCTCTACAGGCTCATCGACCGCTTTCAAGGCATTAATTCCTTCATTTAATGTGTTCACGACTATTTTTAGTTCAGATGGCGACAGAAACTTCATCGCCGGTTAATCGAATATTAGTTCCAGATAAGCCCTTTTTACCTTGTCGTTTTTATTATATTTTTTGCTAAGTAAATCCCAAGCTATCTTATAGTTTTCGTTTGTAGGCCTTAAATGCTTCACCAACGACAACGCGTCTCCCTTGAGTCTTGTTTGCAGGTGTTCAAACCTTTCCACGTCTGACAAACTAGCTCTAGTGTGGATCATGGCTTCGAATAGGTCACGAAATCGAATCCATTCGGTATACGTCCCATCAAATTCGGGAATTTGAATATGCGGAAGACGAATTTCGTGTTTGTCATGTGTATTACGATCCGTTGTTTGATTAAAGGGTGACGACGCTGGGTCCAACGCAGTGCTATTCGTCATTCTCTCGATTAGAGCACTCATAGGGGTTTGGTGGTCCATAAGTGACTGCATGGCCCTATGTAAATGATTAATAATTAATAATTTGTTTGCGAGGTCAGATAGAATTGAATTCTTTATTTGAAAAGTATTTTCTTTTATACAAATGTTATTGATACCTAATTACACTAATACTTACAAACTAAATGTACATAATTTCATATATGTAAGTCAGCATATTTCAGTGACCTACATATGACTGATGGACTAATATAAACCAATATGTAACATGAGTGCAGCAATGCATGAACTCAAGCTGAGTTCAAATGAATATATGGGTTATTAATAATTTGCTGCGTGTGTGGTCTGCATATGTGTATATAT